>NW_026576006.1:0-15000 GCF_028641065.1 Leucoraja erinaceus | reverse complement strand
CTTTCAGATTGGTGTTTTTGACGTGTTCCTTATATGAGAGAGTGCATAGAAACATAGACACATAGAAATTAGGTGCAGGAGTAGGCCACCTAGTGCGATCCGGTGTTACACCGAGGTAGACAGGATTGGTGCCAGTTAAGTCACTGACTAACAGGGAAGTTCTACATTTGTTTTAACTAATCTCTTTCTTTTCACATATCTATAAAAACTTTTGCAGTCAATTTTTATGTTCCCTGCCAGTTTTCTTTCATAATCTATTTTTCCTTTCCTAATTAAGCCCTTTGTCCTCCTCTGCTGGTCTTTGAATTTCTCCCAGTCCTCCGGTATGCTGCTTTTTCTGGGCTAGTTTGTGCGCATCATCCTTCGCTTTGATACTATCCCTGATTTCCCTTGTTATCCATGGATGTACTACCTTCCCTGATTTATTCTTTTGCCAAACTGGGATGAACAATTTTTGTAGTTCATCCATGCAGTCTTTAAATGTCTTCCATTGCACATCCATGTTCCTTATAGGAGAGAGTGCATAGAAACATAGAAACATAGAAATTAGGTGCAGGAGTAGGCCACCCAGTGCGATCCGGTGTTAACATAGAAACATAGAAACATAGAAATTAGGTGCAGGAGTAGGCCATTCGGCCCTTCGAGCCTGCACCGCCATTCAATATGATCATGGCTGATCATCCAACTCAGTATCCCGTACCTGCCTTCTCTCCATACCCCCTGATCCCCTTAGCCACAAGGGCCACATCTAACTCCCTATTAAATATATCCAATGAATTAGCCTCAACTACCCTCTGTGGCAGAGAGTTCCAGAGATTCACCACTCTCTGTGTGAAAAAAAGTTCTCCTCATCTCGGTTTTAAAGGATTTTCCCCTTATCCTTAAGCTGTGACCCCTTGTCCTGGACTTCCCCAACATCGGGAACAATCTTCCTGCATCTAGCCTGTCCAACCCCTTAAGAATTTTGTAAGTTTCTATAAGATCCCCTCTCAATCTCCTAAATTCTAGAGAGTATAAACCAAGTCTATCCAGTCTTTCTTCATAAGACAGTCCTGACATCCCAGGAATCAGTCTGGTGAACCTTCTCTGCACTCCCTCTATGGCAATAATATCCTTCCTCAGATTTGGAGACCAAAACTGTACGCAATACTCCAGGTGTGGTCTCACCAAGACCCTATACAACTGCAGTAGAACCTCCCTGCTCCTATACTCAAATCCTCTTGCTATGAAAGCCAACATGCCATTCGCTTTCTTTACTGCCTGCTGCACCTGCATGCCTACCTTCAATGACTGGTGTACCATGACACCCAGGTCTCGCTGCATCTCCCCCCTTTCCCAATCGGCCACCGTTTAGATAATAATCCGTTTTTGCCACCAAAATGGATAACCTCACATTTATCCACATGATACTGCATCTGCCAAACATTTGCCCACTCACCCAGCCTATCCAAGTCACCTTGCAGTCTCCTAGCATCCTCCTCACAGCTAACACTGCCCCCCAGCTTAGTGTCATCCGCAAACTTGGAGATATTGCCTTCAATTCCCTCATCCAGATCATTAATATATATTGTAAATAGCTGGGGTCCCAGTACTGAGCTTTGCGGTACCCCACTAGTCACTGCCTGCCATTGTGAAAAGGACCCGTTTACTCCTACTCTTTGCTAGTTCCTTATAGGAGAGAGTGTGATCGAGTGTTACACCGAGGTAGACAGGGTTGGTGCCACTTATGTCACTGACTAACAGGGAAGTTCACTCAATAAATTCCTCTCGTCATCCTCATAGCTGTGACAACAATGTCACGTTCCTGGTAGTGAATAACTGAGGGAGGTGAGGGCGATCGAAGGAAGGGTTGGTGACTGGTGTCTAACAGTCACCGCCCTGGTTCATTGACGCCACTGCACTGCTGTTATGTGGAGCAGGGGGATGGCCAGAGGATTTGGGACTTATCTGAACGTCAGAGAATGGCTCTGGCCTCTGCTATTCCTCGCCTCTCTCCATGGTGAGTTGCATGTTCAGTCCATTGTAGCGTGTACATGGATAGGACAGGTTTGGATGGATATGGTCCAGAAGGGTCTGGTGTAGATGGGGCATGGATTTGAGTATAGGAGCAGAGAGATTCTACTGAAGTTGTACAGGGTCTTGGTGAGACCACACCTGGAGTATTGCGTACAGTTTTGGTCTCTAAATCTGAGGAAGGACATTATTGCCATAGAGGGAGCGCAGAGAAGGTTCACCAGACTGATTCCTGGGATGTCAGGACTGTCTTATGAAGAAAGACTGGATAGACTTGGTTTATACTCTCTAGAATTTAGGAGATTGAGAGGGGATCTTATAGAAACTTACAAAATTCTTAAGGGTTGGACAGGCTAGATGCAGGAAGATTGTTCCCGATGTTGGGGAAGTCCAGGACAAGGGGTCACAACTTAAGGATAAGGGGGAAATCCTTTAAAACCGAGATGAGGAGAACTTTTTTTCACACAGAGAGTGGCGAATCTCTGGAACTCTCTGCCACAGAAGGTAGTTGAGGCCACACAGTTCATTGGCTATATTTAAGAGGGAGTTAGATGTGGCCCTTGTGGCTAAAGGGATCAGGGGGTATGGAGAGAAGGCAGGTACGGGATACTGAGTTGGATGATCAGCCATGATCATATTGAATGGCGAATGGTGCAGGCTCGAAGGGCCGAATGGCCTCTACTCCTGCACCTGTTGTCTATGTTTCTATATAGGAGGCGATGGAAGGGAGATTTGTGTGCGTTTGTGTGTGTGTGTGTGTGTATGTGTTGTGTGTGTGTGTTGTGTGTGTGTGTTTTGTGTGTGTGTATGTGTGTGCGTGTGTGTGTGTGTGCGTGTGTGTGTGTGTGTGTGTGTGTGTGTGTGTGTGTGTGTGTGTGTGTGTGTGTGTGTGTGTGTGTGTGTGTGTGTGTGTGTGTGTGTGTGTGTGTGTGTGTGTGTGTGTGTGTGTGTGTGTGTGTGTGTGGGTGTGTGTGTGTGTGTGTGTGTGTGTGTGTGTGTGTGTGTGTGTGTGTGTGTGTGTGTGTACGTGTGTGTGTGTGTGTGTGTGTGTGTGTGTGTGTGTGTGTGTGTGTGTGTGTGTGTGTGTGTGTGTGTGTGTGTGTGTGTGTGTGTGTGTGTGTGTGTGTGTGTGTGTGTGTGTGTGTGTGTGTGTGTGTGTGTGTGTGTATGTGTGTGTGTGTGTGTGTGTGCGTGTGTGTGCGCGACGGTCTGGGCAGCGGCTGTCCACAACTCTCTGCGATTTCTTGCGGGTCTTGGACGGAGCTGTTCACAAACCGTGGGGAGATGTTCCCCGATAAAATGCTTCCTGAAGTACATAGAAACATAGAAACATAGAAATTAGGTGCAGGAGTGGAGGCCATTCGGCCCTTCGAGCCTGCACCATTCGCCATTCAATATGATCATGACTGATCATCCAACTCAGTATCCCGTACCTGCCTTCTCTCCATACCCCCTGATCCCTTTAGCCACAAGGGCCACATCTAACTCCCTCTTAAATATAGCCAAATGAACTGGCCTCAACTACCCTCTGTGGCAGAGAGTTCCAGAGATTCACCACTCTCTGTGTGAAAAAAGTTCTCCTCATCTCGGTTTTAAAGGATTTCCCCTTTATCCTTAAGCTGTGACCCCTTGTCCTGGACTTCCCCAACATCGGGAACAATCTTCCTGCATCTAGCCTGTCCAACCCCTTAAGAATTTTGTAAGTTTCTGTAAGATCCCCTCTCAATCTTCTAAATTCTAGAGAGTATAAACCAAGTCTATCCAGTCTTTCTTCATAAGACAGTCCTGACATCCCAGGAATCAGTCTGGTGAACCGTCTCTGCACTCCCTCTATGGCAATAATGTCCTTCCTCAGATTTGGAGACCAAAACTGTACGCAATACTCCAGGTGTGGTCTCACCAAGACCCTGTACAACTGCAGTAGAACCCTCTCTGCTCCAAGACTCAAATCCTTTTGCAATGAAAGCTAACATGCCATTCGGCAGATAAGTTTTTGTCCAGCTCCGGTGTAAACCAGCCACTGCAATTCCTTCCGATTTATTTTTAAACCATGCACAGATTGTGCGTCAGGTAACATGCGAATATGTCAGAGAATGTCTGCGGATTTTTTAAATACAATACAATGAAATAATACTTCATCAGCCAAGTACGTTTTTCAACAAACGAGGAATTTCAAAGATTCACAACAGGTCTCTCTACATTCCCGTCCAGTGAGATTGCCGCAAAAACATCTGGCAGCTATCCAGCCCGAAAATAGACATCAGTGTTTACATCTCAAACATCCCATCGCTATATTTAAGCGGGAGTTAGATGTGGCCCTTGTGGCTAAAGGGATCAGGGGGTATGGAGAGAAGGCAGGTACAGGATACTGAGTTGGATGATCAGCCATGATCATATTGAATGGGGAATGGTGCAGGCTCGAAGGGCCGAATGGCCTCTACTCCTGCACTTATATTCTATGTTTCTATGTTTAAGAAACAGTTGGACAGGTACATACATGGGTAGGACTGGCTTGGAGGGATATGCAACTAACACATGCAGGTAGGTGGGACTAGTGTAGATGGGGCATGTTGGTCGGGGTGGGACTAGTGTAGACGGGGCATGTTGGTCTGGGTGGGACTAGTGTAGATGGGGCATGTTGGTCGGGGTGGGACTAGTGTAGATGGGGCATGTTGGTCGGGGTGGGACTAGTGTAGATGGGGCATGTTGGTCGGGGTGGGGACTAGTGTAGATGGGGCATGTTGGTCGGGGGGGGACTAGTGTAGATGGGGCATGTTGGTCGGGGTGGGACTAGTGTAGACGGGGCATGTTGGTCGGGGTGGGACTAGTGTAGATGGGGCATGTTGGTCGGGGTGGGACTAGTGTAGATGGGGCATGTTGGTCGGGGTGGGACTAGTGTAGACGGGGCATGTTGGTCGGGGTGGGACTAGTGTAGATGGGGCATGTTGGTCGGGGTGGGAATAGTGTAGATGGGGCATGTTGGTCGGGTTGGGACTAGTGTAGACGGGGCATGTTGGTCGGGGGGGACTAGTGTAGATGGGGCATGTTGGTCAGTGTGGACTAGTTGGGCCGAAGGGCCGTTTTCCACACTGTATACTGTTACCGAGATGAGAAAAGCATTTTTTTTTCACACACAGAGAATGGTGAATCTGTGGAATTCTCTGCCACAGAAGGTAGTTGAGGCCACACAGTTCATTGGCTATATTTAAGAGGGAGTTAGATGTGGCCCTTGTGGCTAAAGGGATCAGGGGGTATGGAGAGAAGGCAGGTACGGGATACTGAGTTGGATGATCAGCCGTGATCATATTGAATGGGGAATGGTGCAGGCTCGAAGGGCCGAATGGCCTCTACTCCTGCACCAATTGTCTATGTTTCTATGTTTCTATGTTTAAGAAACATGTACATACATGGTTAGGACGGGTTTGGAGGGATATGGACCAATGCATTTCGTTGTCTCTGTACTGTACACTGACAATGACAATTAAATTGAATCTGAATCTGAATCTGAATCTGAATCTGAACGGAGGCAGGTGGGACTAGCAGAGATGAGACATAGAAACATAGAAACATAGACAATAGGTGCAGGAGTAGAGGCCATTCCGCCCTTCGAGCCTGCACCATTCGCCATTCAATATGATCATGGCTGATCATCCAACTCATTATCCTGTACCTGCCTTCTCTCCATACCCCCTGATCCCTTTAGCCACAAGGGCCACATCTAACTCCCTCTTAAATATAGCCAATGAACTGTGTGGCGTCAACTACCTTCTGTGGGAGAGAATTACACAGATTCACCACTCTCTGTGTGTGAAAAAAAATGTTTTCCTCATCTCGGTCCTAAAGAATTTCCCCCTTATCCTTAAACTGTGACCCCTTGTTCTGGACTTCCCCAACATCGGGAATAATCTTCCTGCATCTAGCCTGTCCAACCCCTTAAGAATTTTGTACGTTTCTATAAGATCCCCCCTCAATCTTCTAAATTCTAGCGGGCACAAGCCGAGTCTATCCAGTCTTTCTTCATATGAAAGTCCTGACATCCCAGGAATCAGTCTGGTGAACCTTCTCTGTACTCCCTCTATGGCAAGAATGTCTTTCCTCAGATTAGGAGATCAAAACTGTACGCAATACTCCAGGTGTGGTCTCACCAAGACCCTGTACAACTGCAGTAGAACCTCCCTGCTCCTAGACTCAAATCCTCTATGGCAAGAATGTCTTTCCTCAGATTAGGAGACCAAAACTGTACGCAATACTCCAGGTGTGGTCTCACCAAGACCCTGTACAACTGCAGTAGAACCTCCCTGCTCCTAGACTCAAATCCTCTATGGCAAGAATGTCTTTCCTCAGATTAGGAGACCAAAACTGTACGCAATACTCCAGGTGTGGTCTCACCAAGACCCTGTACAACTGCAGTAGAACCTCCCTGCTCCTAGACTCAAATCCTCTATGGCAAGAATGTCTTTCCTCAGATTAGGAGACCAAAACTGTACGCAATACTCCAGGTGTGGTCTCACCAAGAACCTGTACAACTGCAGTAGAACCTCCCTGCTCCTAGACTCAAATCTTCTATGGCAAGAATGTCTTCCCTCAGATTAGGAGACCAAAACTGTACGCAATACTCCAGGTGTGGTCTCACCAAGACCCTGTACAACTGCAGTAGAACCTCCCTGCTCCTAGACTCAAATCCTCTATGGCAAGAATGTCTTTCCTCAGATTAGGAGACCAAAACTGTACGCAATACTCCAGGTGTGGTCTCACCAAGACCCTGTACAACTGCAGTAGAACCTCCCTGCTCCTAGACTCAAATCCTCTATGGCAAGAATGTCTTTCCTCAGATTAGGAGACAGATTCACCACTCTCTCGGTGTGAAATTTGGTCGGGTTGAACGTGTTTTTCATGTGAAAACAGTGGATTTAAATTAATTCTGGTTTACAAAACAAGGTGCGTGGATGCAGGTGGGACTGAGGCCGAAGCCGCGAATTTTTCACGTTGTTCTGGGCGGCAATGCCACGGTCCGGGTGGAATTTCCGACGAAACTTGGGGAATTTCACCGGATGCTGTGGAAGCGGGTGAACGGGTCGTCATCGTATCTCGTCTGCTCCATGGACAACAAGAACGTGTCCACCGGTTACAGGAATCCGGCGGATTGTTCAAAGCAAGGCCAGGCCGCAGTGTTGAACCTGGTCAACCTCACCCCCGGAGACGTCGGTGATTATCAGTTCGAGCTGACAATGGAAGACGGGACGATTCTCCGCACAAATTTCACCGGACGGCTCTACGGTAAAGTATTGATGGACGCTTTGTGAAAGGAAATGATGCAACGGACCGTTGTGGGCTCCGCGTCACCTTGAAACATAGAAACAAACATAGAAATTAGGTGCAGGAGTAGAGGCCATTCGGCCCTTCGAGCCTGCACCATTCGCCATATCTAACTCCCTCTTAAATATAGCCAATGAACTGTGGCCTCAACTACCCTCTGTGGCAGAGAGTTCCACAGATTCACCACTCTCTGTGTGTGGGAAATAAAATGTTTTTCTCATCTCATCTCGGTCCTAAAAGATTTCCCCCTTATCCTTAAACTGTGACCCCCTTGTTCTGGACTTCCCCAACATCGGGAACAATCTTCCTGCATCTAGCCTGTCCAACCCCTTAAGAATTTTGTAAGTTTCTATAAGATCCCCCCTCAATAGAAACACAGAAACATAGAAATTGGGTGCAGGAGTAGGGCCATTCGGCCCTTCGAGCCTGCACCGCCATTCAATATGATCATGGCTGATCATCCAACTCAGTATCCTGTACCTGCCTTCTCTCCATACTCCCTGATCCCCTTAGCCACAAGGGCCACATCTAACCCCCTCTTAAATATAGCCAATGAACTGTGTGGCCTCAACTACCTTCTGTGGCAGAGAGTTCCACAGATTCACCACTCTCTGTGTGAAAAAAGTTCTTCTCATCTCGGTTTTAAAGGATTTCTCCCTTATCCTTAAGCTGTGACCCCTTGTCCTGGACTTCCCTAACATCGGGAATAATCTTCCTACATCTAGCCTGTCCAACCCCTTAAGAATTTTGTAAGTTTCTATAAGATCCCCCCCCCCCCCCCAATCTCCTAAATTCTAGAGAGTATAAACCAAGTCTATCCAGCCTTTCTTCATAAGACAGTCCTGACATCCCAGGAATCAGTCTGGTGAACCGTCTCTGCACTCCCTCTATGGCAAGAATGTCCTTCCTCAGATTTGGAGCCCAAAACTGTACGCAATACTCCAGGTGTGGTCTCACCAAGACCCTGTACAACTGCAGTAGAACTTCCCTGCTCCTATACTCAAATCCTTTTGCAATGAATGCTAACATACGATTCGCTTTCTTTACTGCCTGCTGCACCTGCATGCCTACCTTCAATGACTGGTGTACCATGACACCCAGGTCTCGCTGCATCTCCCCCTTTCCCAATTGGCCACCATTTAGATAATAGTCTGCTTTCCTGTTTTTGCCACCAAAATGGATAACCTCACATTTATCCACATTATACTGCATCTGCCAAACATTTGTCCACTCACCCAGCCTATCCAAGTCACCCTGCAGTCTCCTAGCATCCTCCTCACAGCTAACACTGCCCCCCAGCTTAGTGTCATCCACAAACTTGGAGATGTTGCCTTCAATTCCTTCATCCAGATCATGAATATATATTGTAAATAGCTGGGGTCCCAGTACTGAGCCTTGCGGTACCCCACTAGTCACTGCCTGCCATTGTGAAAAGGACCCGTTTACTCCTACTCTTTGCTTCCTGTCTGCCAGCCAGTTCTCTATCCACATCAATACTGAACCCCCATGCCGTGTGCTTTAAGTTTGTATACTAATCTCTTATGTGGGACCTTGTCGAAAGCCTTCTGGAAGTCCAGATACACCACATCCACTGGTTCTCCCCTACCCACGCTACTAGTTACATCCTCGAAAAATTCTATAAGATTCGTCAGACATGATTTACCTTTCGTAAATCCATGCTGACTTTGTCCAATGATTTCACCACTTTCGAAATGTGCTGCTATCCCATCTTTAATAACTGACTCTAGCAGGATCAGGGGGGTATGGAGAGAAGGCAGGTACAGGATACTGAGTTGGATGATCAGCCATGATCATATTGAATGGCGAATGGAGCAGCCTCTACTCCTGCACCTATTGTATATGTGTCTATGTTTCTATACCAATGGGGGGTAAAATGCCCAAGATAAAGATGAGGTGCTGTTCCTCCAATTTCCGCTGCTGCTCACTCTGGCCATGGAGGAGACAGCAAGGGCTAGCAAAATTGGGAGAATTCAATGTTCATGCCATCCGGATGCAGGCAACCCAGGCGGAATATAGACATAGAAACATAGAAACATAGAAATTAGGTGCAGGAGTAGGCCATTCGGCCCTTCGAGCCTGCACCGCCATTTAATATGATCATGGCTGATCATCCAACTCAGTATCCCGTACCTGCCTTTTCTCCATACCCTCTGATCCCCTTGGTCACAAGGGCCACATCTAACTCCCTCTTAAATATAGCCAATGAACTGGCCTCAACTACCCTCTGTGGCAGAGAGTTCCAGAGATTCACCACTCTCTGTGTGAAAAAAGTTCTCCTCATCTCGGTTTTAAAGGATTTCCCCCTTATCCTTAAGCTGTGACCCCTTGTCCTGGACTTCCCCAACATCGGGAACAATCTTCCTGCATCTAGCCTGCCCAACCCCTTAAGAATTTTGTAAGTTTCTATAAGATCCCCTCTCAATCTCCTAAATTCTAGAGAGTATAAACCAAGTCTATCCAGTCTTTCCTCATAAGACAGTCCTGACATCCCAGGAATCAGTCTGGTGAACCTTCTCTGCACTCCCTCTATGGCAATAATGTCCTTCCTCAGATTTGGAGACCAAAACTGTACGCAATACTCCAGGTGTGGTCTCACCAAGACCCTGTATAACTGCAGTAGAACCTCCATGCACCTAGACTCAAATCCTCTATGGCAAGAATGTCTTTTCTCAGATTAGGAGACCAAAACTGTACGCAATACTCCAGGTGTGGTCTCACCAAGACCATGTACAACTGCAGTAGAACCTCCCTGCTCCTAGACTCAAATCCTTTCGCTATGAAAGCTAACATACCATTGGCTTTCTTCACTGCCTGCTGCACCTGCATGCCTACTTTCAATGACTGGTGTACCATGACACCCAGGTCTCGCTGCATCTCCCCTTTTCCCAATCGGCCACCATTATTGAAGGGTTTCTAAGGGGTTGGTTAGACTAGATGCAGGAAGATTATTCCCGCTGTTGGGGAAGTCCAGGACAAGGGGTCACAGCTTAAGGATAAGGGGGAAATCCTTTAAAACCGAGATGAGAAAATCAATTTTTACACAGAGAGTGGTGAATCTCTGGAACTCTCTGCCACAGAAGGTAGTTGAGGCCAGTTCATTGGCTATATTTAAGAGGGAGTTAGATGTGGCCCTTGTGGCTAAAGGGATCAGGGGGTATGGAGAGAAGGCAGGTACAGGATACTGAGTTGGATGATCAGCCATGATCATATTGAAAGGCGAATGGAGCAGCCTCTACTCCTGCACCTATTGTATATGTGTCTATGTTTCTATACCAATGGGGGGTAAAATGCCCGATAAATATGAGGTGCTGCTCCTCCAATTTCCGGTGTTGCTCACTCTGGCCATGGAGGAGACAGCAAGGGCTAGCAAAATTGGGAGAATTCAATGTTCATGCCATCCGGATGCAGGCAACCCAGGCGGAATATGAGGTGCTGTTCCTCCAATTTCCGGTGTTGCTCACTCTGGCCATGGAGGAGACCCAGGACAGAGAGGTCAGATTGGGAATGGGAGGGAGAGTTGAAGTTCTGATCTCCCGGTGGCCCAGCGTTGACCCATTCCTTCCCCTCCGGAGATGCTGCCTCGCCCGCTGAGTTACCCCAGTGTGTCTTCCTGTCAGTCTGATTTCTTGTACACAGATCCCGTTTCGAAACCCTCCATTGAACCGAAGCTGGACTGCGATCAGGGGCGAACGAACGCGACCCTGACGTGCGTGGTTGAAGCTGGGACCGATCCCAAGTATAAGTGGACGTTGGGCAGGGAGACTGAGGCGATCAACAACAGCAAGTATATAAACCATCTCTACATTGGGGACCTGGGGTGGGGGAGGGAACGGCAGCGCGGTGGCCACCCCTCCCCTCTCACCCGCCCCCTCACCCCCCCCTCACCCCCACCCCACTCCTCCCCCTCTACCAACCTACAACCGCCCCACTCCCCTCCTCAACCTCCACCCCCCTCAACCACTCAACGACCTCTCCCACAACCATAGAAACATAGACAATAGGTGCAGCAGTAGAGGCCATTCGGCCCTTCGAGCCTCCACCGTTCGCCATTCAATATGATCATGGCTGATCATCCAACTCAGTATCCCATCCCTGCCTTCTCTCCATACCCCCTGATCCCTTTAGCCACAAGGGCCACATCTAACTCCCTCTTAAATATATACATAGAAACATAGAAACATAGAAATTAGGTGCAGGAGTAGGCCATTCGGCCCTTCGAGCCTGCACCGCCATTCAATATGATCATGGCTGATCATCCAACTCAGTATCCTGTACCTGCCTTCTCTCCATACCCCCTGATCCCTTAGCCACAAGGGCCACATCTAACTCCCTCTTAAATATAGCCAATGAACTGTGTGTGGCCTCAACTACCCTCTGTGGCAGAGAGTTCCACAGATTCACCACTCTCTGTGTGTGGGAAATAAAATGTTTTTCTCATCTCATCTCGGTCCTAAAATATTTCCCCCTTATCCTTAAACTGTGTGTGTGCCCCTTGTTCTGGACTTCCCCAACATCGGGAACAATCTTCCTGCATCTAGCCTGTCCAACCCCTTACAATTTTGTAAGTTTCTATAAGATCCCCTCTCATCCTTCTAAACTCCACAGAGTGTACAAGCCCACAGCCGCTCCATTCTCTCAGCATATGACAGTCCCGCCATCCCGGGAATTAACCTGGTGAACCTACGCTGGGCTCCCTCAATAGCAAGAATGTCCTTCCTCAAATTAGGAGACCAAAACTGTACACAATACTCCAGGTGTGGTCTCACCAGGGCCCTGTACAACTGCAGAAGGACCTCTTTGCTCCTGTACTCAACTCCTCTTGTTATAAAGGCCAACAGGCCAAAACTGCACACAATTCTCCAGGTGTGGTCTCACCAGGGCCCTGTACAACTGCAGAAGGAACTCTTTGCTCCTATACTCAACTCCTCTTGTTATGAAGGCCAACAGGCCAAAACTGCACACAATTCTCCAGGTGTGGTCTCACCAGGGCCCTGTACAACTGCAGAAGGACCTCTTTGCTCCTACACTCAACTCCTGTTGTTATGAAGGCCAACAGGCCATTGGCTTTCTTCACTGCCTGCTGTACCTGCATGCTTACTTTCATAGACTGATGAACAAGGACACCAAGATCTCGCTGTATGTATTATTGCAATAAGTGATAAAATTGCATTTTTGTTTAAATAAAGCAAGTATTTACTGTCGGTAAACGACAGTGTACTGACCATCGAAGATATGACCAGGTCTGACTGCAAGGTGTATACGTGTGTGGTGTGGAACGAACACAATTCGGAGAAGGTTGCCTTCAATGCCAATGGTAAGTTCAGTTCAGTTTATTGTCACTTGTACCGAGGTACAGGGAAAAGGTTTGTAGCGGGCTATCCAATCAGCAGAAGGGTCTCGACCCAAAACATCACCCATTCATACAGGTGCAGCAGGCAGTGAAGAAAGCGAATGGCCTTTATAACAAATGGAGTCGAGTATAGGAGCAAAGAGGTCCTTCTGCAGTTGTACAGGGCCCTGGTGAGACCACACCTGGAGTATTGTGTACAGTTTTGGCCTGTTGGCCTTCATAACAAGAGGAGTTGAGTCTAGGAGCAAAGAGGTCCTTCTGCAGTTGTACAGGGCCCTGGTGAGACCACACCTGGAGTATTGTGTACAGTTTTGGCCTGTTGGCCTTCATAACAAGAGGAGTTGAGTATAGGAGCAAAGAGGTCCTTCTGCAGTTGTACAGGGCTCTGGTGAGACCACACCTGGAGTATTGTGTGCAGTTTTGGCCTGTTGGCCTTCATAACAAGAGGAGTTGAGTCTAGGAGCAAAGAGGTCCTTCTGCAGTTGTACAGGGCCCTGGTGAGACCACACCTGGAGTATTGTGTACAGTTTTGGCCTGTTGGCCTTCATAACAAGAGGAGTTGAGTCTAGGAGCAGGGAGGTTCTACTGCAGTTGTACAGGGTCTTGGTGAGACCACACCTGGAGTATTGTGTGCAGTTTTGGTCTCCTAATTTGAGGAAGGACATTCTTGCTATTGAGGGAGCCCAGCGTAGGTTCACCAGGTTAATTCCCGGGATGGCGGGACTGTCATATGCTGAGAGAATGGAGCGGCTGTGGGCTTGTACACTCTGTGGAGTTTAGAAGGATGAGAGGGCATCTCATTGAAACATATATGAGATTGTTAAGGGTTTGGACACGCTAGAGGCAGGAAACATGTTCCCGATGTTGGGGGAGTCCAGAACCAGGGGCCACACACACACACACACACACACACACACACACACACACACACACACACACACACACACACACACACACACACACACACACACACACACACACACACACACACACACACACACACACACACACACACACACACACACACACACACACACACACACACACACACACACACACACACACACACACAGTTAAAGAATAAGGAGTAAGCCATTTAGAACGGAGACGAGGAAACACTTTTTCTAACAGAGAGTGGTGAATCTGTGGAACTCTCTGCCACAGAAGGTAGTTGAGGCCACACAGTTAATTGGCTATATTTAAGAGGGAGTTAGATGTGGCCCTTGTTGCTAAAGGGATCAGGGGGTATGGAGAGAAGGCAGGTACAGGATACTGAGTTAAACCATATAACCATATAACATATAACAATTACAGCACGGAAACAGGCCATCTCGGCCCTACAAGTCGCTGCCGAACAAATTTTTCTTCTTAGTCCCACCTGCCTGCACTCATACCATAACCCTCCATTCCCTTCTCATCCATATGCCTATCCAATTTATTTTAAATGATACCAATGAAACCTGCCTCCACCACTTCCACTGGAAGCTCATTCCACACCGCTACCACTCTCTCTGAGTAAAGAAGTTCCCCCTCATATTACCCCTAAACTTCTGTCCCTTAATTCTCAAGTCATGTCCCCTTGTTTGAATCTTCCCTACTCTCAGTGGGAAAAGCTTTTCCACGTCAACTCTGTCTATCCCTCTCATCATTTTAAAGACCTCTATCAGGTCCCCCCTTAACCTTCTGCGCTCCAGAGAATAAAGACCTAACTTATTCAACCTATCTAATAAGGAGTAAGCCATTTAGAACGGAGACGAGGAAACACTTTTTCTAACAGAGAGTTGTCAGTCTGTGGAATTCTCTGCCACAGAAGGTAGTTGAGGCCACACAGTTCATTGGCTATATTTAAGAGGGAGTTAGATGTGGCCCTTGTGGCTAAAGGGATCAGGGGGTATGGAGAGAAGGCAGGTACGGGATACTGAGTTGGATGATCAGGCATGATCATATTGAATGGCTAATGGTGCAGGCTCGAAGGGCCGAATGGCCTCTACTCCTGCACCTGTTGTCTATGTTTCTATGTTTCTATGTCAAGAAAATAAGTTGTGGCCTTTTGTCATTTCAGTGAATTTTACGTTGTGCAGAGAGGCGACAGAGAGGCCAACACGTGGCTGGATCATCTTGTGTGTGGTTCTTGGTGTCTTTGTCGGTGTGTGTGTGTGTGCGTTCGTGGCTATCCTTGTGTTTTTGTGGTGCAGGCGTTATAGAGGAACGGGGAGAGCTGGTGCCGGTTCCCCAACCGAGATGGAAATGCATGAAAACCGTCACCCCTTGGCGGGACCATGACTCAACACCCTCACAGC
>NW_026576005.1:0-18542 GCF_028641065.1 Leucoraja erinaceus | reverse complement strand
GTTTGTGGTTGGGAGAGATAGAGAGAGATAGAGAGAGGAGAGAAGATTGAGAGAGACAAAAAGAGAGGGAGAGAGATAGAGGCAGAGAGATAGATAGATAGAAGGAGAGAGAGACAGGGAGGGAGAGAGAGAGAAAGAGAGAGAGATAGATAGATAGATAGTAGATGGGATAGAAGATAGATCAGTATGGAAGAGGATAGATGGATAGCCTAGATGAGATAGATGCTAGATAGATGATAGCTAGAAGATAGATAGATAGATAGATAGATAGATAGATAGATAGATAGATAGATAGATAGATAGATAGATAGATAGATAGATAGATAGATAGATAGATAGATTTTATTCGGGGGAGAGATAGGATTAGATAGATATGATAGGATAGACAGGGTCCACAGAGGGTAGCCCAACTCGCGCACACAGTTCATTGTGCGACTTTTTAAGAGGGAGTAGATGTGGCCCCCAACTCCAATTCCCAACTTCCAACCCAACGCCCCAACCCACACACAGTTCACCCACCCAAAACCCTCAACCCACCCAAACTCCACCCCCCTTCCCCCCCCCCCCCCTCGTCACTCCACCCGACCACCCAACTCCACCCACCCCACACTCCGACCCACACACCCCTCCAATCCCACTCAAACCCAACCCATCCCCCACCACCCCACCCACACAATCCACCCCACCCCACACCCACCCCCACCCCCACCCCCCACCAACCACAACCCCAAACACACACCCAACACCACCCAACTCACACTTCCACCCAACCCCAACCCAACCCCCACCCCCCACACACATTCCCTTCCCTCCTCCACCCCACCCTCACTCCACTAAGTCACCCCACTGCCCCCACCCACACCACATCCCAAACCTCCCCCGCCCCCCGCACAATTCACATCCCCCCCCCCAACACAACTCCAACCCACACCACCACCCCACATCCCCCCCCCCTCCCCACCCCCCACACCTCCGCCCACTGCCCCACCCACCCCCCAACTCCACACCCACCACACACCCCATCACCCACCCCCCCACCTCACCCCAACCCATCTCACACACCCACACCCTCCACACTCCATCCCCAACACCCAACACCAACTCCAATCCCACCCAACCCACACCCCCCACACCAACCCCTCCCCCCACCACCAGTCAACCACTCATCCCACACCCAACCCACTCACCCACCCCCAACGTCCCCCCCACCCCGACACCAACCACACACCCACACCCCACACCACCCACTCCACCCCCCCCCCTCCCCATCCTCACCCCAACACCACAACTCCACCCACACCCAAACCCCACCCATCCTTGCACACACCCCACACCCTCCCCCCCCCAACACACCCCCACCCCACACCAGCCCCCCCCCCCCACACCCAACACTCACCTCACCCCCCACCACACACAACACCCCCCCAACCCCACACCCACAACCCAACCACCACCACAACCACCCACACCCACCCACACCCAACACCCACTCACCTCACCACACACCACATTCCCACAACACACCAACCCACCCCCACCCCAACCCACACACCCACCCCAACACACAGCCACCCCCAAACCCACACACCCTCCACACCCCCACACCCCACACCCAACACCCCACTCCACCACCCTCACCCCCCCCCACCCACCCCAACCACACTCCACACACACAAACACACCACACCCCACACACACAAACACACCAACACCCCTCACACACACACACACCCAACCCACCCAACACAAACACCCCCCACCGCCCCTCACCACACACACCACCCACACACACAACCCCACCCCCCAACCACCACCCACACTCCACCCAAACCCCACCCACACACAACACACCACACCAACACCCACACCCCCCACACCCCCACAACAACACACCCACCCCCATCCACCCCCCCAACACCGACCACCACACCCCCAACAAACTCCACCCACACCCACCCCAACCCAACACCACCCCCCAACCCCCCCACCCCCACCAACCCCACCCATCCAACAACACACCCACACACCACTCCACACATCACCCACCACACACCCACAACACTCACAACCCACCCACCACCCACACACAACACGCCCCATTCCCCCTCCAACACACACCACACAGTAATACCCCACACCCCCACACCCACACCCCACCCACACCCCAACCCACACACCAGCCACCCACCAACCCCACACACTACTCCACCACCACCCACACACAACACACAAACCAGTAACCCTACAACACACACCACAACAACCCACCTCCACCCCCACCACCACCACAACCTAACACACGCCCCCACACCCAACCCACCACCTCACCACACCACACACACACCCCACACACACACAACACACCACACACACCACACAACCCCCAGCACCCCACCCACCACCACCCACTCCACCCACACCAAAACACACCACACACCCCACACCCCATCCAACACCAACACCACCACCACACACACACCACCTACACCCCACAAACCACCTCCACACACACACACTCCCCACCACAAACCCACCACCACACCCACCCACACCACCCACCACCCACACACCACACACACACCACTACACACACACACTCACCTCACCCACTCACCACACCAACCCCACCCACACAACCCACACCCCACCACACCCACCCCTGTACCCACCCACACCCCACCACACCACAACCCCCACCCACTACACACACAACATCCCCCCCACACACAACCCACCACCACACTCCACACACACCTCCACCAACTTCCAGAACCCACCTCCCTCACCCCCCCCACCCCACACACCATTCCATCCAACACCCACCAACCCAACACACCCACACCCACTCCACCCACTCCCACCCCAAACCACACCCCAACCCCCACAACACACCACACCCACACACCCCACTCCCCCCACAACACACACCACTCCCACAACAACACCCCCCAACCCACCCACACCACCCCCCACACCCACACCCCCACACACACCACCCCAACACAACCCCACACCCCCACACACACAACCCACACCCCACACCACCCCCAACCACACCACACACACACACATCCACACCCACCACCCACACCCACCACACCCCACCTCACCCCCCACACACACACCCCACCCAACCACAACAACCACCCACACACCCACCCCCCCACACCTCCACACCCACACACACACACCCCACACACACACCCACACACACACACACACACACCCACAAACACACACCCACACCCACACACACACACCACCACACACACCAACCCCCACACACACACACAAACACACTCACCCACCCCCACCCCCCCCCACACACAACCCAACCCACACCCCACCCACAACCCCCCCCACACCCCACTCCCAACCCACCCACCACCCACACACCCCACCCCCAACCCCACTCCACACACCCCAACCTCCCTCCCCACCCAACCCACATCAACCACACCCTCCCATCCCCTCACCACACCCAACCCAACCCCTCAACCCCACACCACACCACACACCCCCCCCACACCCTCCCCAACCCCACTCCACCCAACCCCCCACACACACTCACCACACACTCCACCCACACTCCACCCTCCCCCACCTCACCCTTCCCACACTCCTCCCTCCCCCACCCACCCACCCCCCAACATCACACCCCCATCCACACCCCCCCCACCTCCCCACCCCTTCCACCCTACTCCACCTCTCACCCCTCATACACTCCAACCCCACTACAACCCCCCCCTCCACCCCCCATACCCACCTCCCCAACCACAACATCTCACCCCACCCCACTCACACAGCTCCCAGTCCCCCTCCCCACACACACTCCCACCACCTCCTCCCCCCTCCCCCTCTCACCCCCACCCACCCCCCCTATCCCACCCACTCACCACCCCTCCCCTCCAATCCAACCTTCCTCATCACCAACCTCCCCACCCCCCAAACCCCCCCTCACCCCTCCTCCCCCCACCCCCACCCCACCCCCTCACCCACTCCTCCCCCAACCTCCTGTACTCCCCCCCCAACTCCCTCTCCCCACACCCCTCCCACCCTCTCGACCCAACCCCCTCTCCCCCCCCTCCCCTTCCTTTCCTCTCCTGACCTCCTCCCCCCACTCCCTTCCTCCCCCCTACTGGGACTCAGGGACCACTCCAAGTCCTCCCGAGAGAACCCACCTCTTCTCTCTACCGCCCCCACCCCCCCACCCCATGAAGTGCCCCTCTCCACCCTTACTCTGTTTTCTAGTAACTATTCTCCCTCTGTTTCATGGCCGACCTCCCTCTGATGTTTTCATCCCTCCTCCCCCCTTCAGAGTGTTGTTTTTTTCTCATTCTCTCTCCCCTTACCCATAAGCTTCTTTTTGTGACTCTCCCCCCTCCTATTTCTTACACCCCACTACCTACTCTCTTCCCTCAACCCTCTCCCCCTTCCACCTCCTCTCCCTCTCCCCTCCCTCTGTTTCTATCTCCACTCCAAGAATCCTCCCCTCTCTAGAGAGATCCACCTCCTTTCCTCTCCTGTCCTTTTCATGTGTGAAACCTCCTCTCTCTCCCTTCCCTCGGTCCTCCATCCCTTCCCATTTTCTCTCCCTCCTCCTCTCCTCTCCTCTCGCCTCCTCCTCCTCTCTTTCTCCTCCTTTCGATGTTCTCAACCCTTCACCCCCACTCCTGCCCTACCTTTCCCTCCCTCCTCCCCTCTCCATATGTTCTTCCCACCCCCTTAGATTCAGAGACTCCTATTTTTCCTTGTCTCCCCTCTCCTCCCCCCTACCCCCTCCCCACACCTCTCCTTCTATCCCAGTTTCTTCCCTTAGTTCTCCCAACCCCCTCCCCTCCTCCTCCCCTCACTCCCCTCTCCCCTCTCCTCTCCCTGCCCTTCCCCTATTCACTCCTTCCCTTTCCTCTCTTCTCCCTCTCCTCCTCCTCCACCTCCCTCCCCTCTTCCCCCTCCTATCTCACCCTCCCACTCTCCCTCCTCCCTTTCTCTCCCCCTCTCTCCTCTCTCTCCTCTCTCCCCTCTATCTCCCTCCTCTCCTCTCCTCTCTCCCTCTCCCTTGTCCTCAGTTTCTCTCCCTCTTCTCACTCCAACCCTTCCTCTTCTAAACTCCCCTCTCTCCTACCATCCCTCCTCTCTCTCCTTTCCTCTCCTCTCTCTCTCTCTCCCTCCTTCTCTCCTCTCCTCTCTCCTCCCCCTCTCTCCCTTCTATCTCCCATTCTTTATCTTCTCCCTCTTCTCCCTCCCTCTCTCCCTCCTCTATCTCCTCCCCCTTTTTTCTCTCTCTCCTACTATCTTTTCCCTCTTCCTCAATCTCCTCTTCCTCCTTTTTCCTTCCTCGCTCCCCTCCTCCCCTCCACTCCTCTCCCCTCCCCCTTCCTCCCTCTCCCCTCCCCTCTTTTCTTCCTCTCCCCTCTCTCTCTCTTTCTCCCTCTCTCCTTTCTTTCTCGATCTCTCCTGTCTCCCTCTCCCTAGTCTCTCCTCACTCCGAGACAGAGACTCTCTCTCTCTCCCTCCCTCCTCGCTCTCTCTCCTCCCCTCTCCCTCCCTCTCTCTCCCTCTCTCTCCCCTCTCCCCTCTCCTCCCTCTCCTCTCTTCCCCCTCTCTCCTTCTCCCTCCTCTCTTTCCTCCTTCCTCTCTCTCTCTCCTCTCCTCTTTCTCTCCTCTCTTCTCTTCCTCCTCCTCTCCTTATTCTCTTTCTCCCCTCCTCCCCCCTCCCTCTCCCCTCCTCTCCCTCCCCTCTCTTTTCTCCTCTCACCCTCTCTCATCTCTCCTCTCCCCTCTCTCTTCCTCTCTCTCTCCCCCTCTCTTCTCTCTCCTCCTCTCCTCTCCCTCCCTCTCCCTCTCTCCCATCCCCCTCTCCCTCCTCTCTCCTCCTCCCTTCTCTCTCCTCTCCTCTCCCTCTCCCTCATCTCTCTTCTCTTCTCTCCTCTCCTCCCTCTCCCTTCTTCCTTCCCTCTCCCCTCCCCTTTCTCTCTCTCCATCTTCTTCCTCCTCTCTCTCTCTCTCTCTCTTCTCTCCTCTCTCTCTCTCTCCTCTCTCTGCTCCCTCTCTCCCCCCTCTCTCTCCTCTCTCCCCTCTCCCCTCCCCCTCCCCTCCTCTCCTCTCCTCTTTCCCTCCTCTCTCCTCCTCCTCTCTCTCCTCTCCCCTCCCTCTCCCCTCTCCTCTCCCTCCTCCCCCCTCTTCCTTCTCCTCCCTTCTCTCTCTCTCTCTCTCTTCCTCCTCTCCCCTCCCTCTCCTCTCTCTCTCTCTTCCCTCTCTCTTCCTCTCTCCTCCTCCATTCTCTCTTCCCTCTCCCTCTCCTCTCTCTCCTTCCCTCGCTCCTCCCCTTCCCTTCTCTCTCCCTCTTCTCCCTCTCCCTCTCTCTCTCTCTCTCTCTCTCTCTCTCTTCTCTCTCTCTCCTCTCTCTCCTTCTCTCTCCTCCATGTTTTGAATTTCCAGCCTGAAAAGCCTGGTTCTTGGCCTAGTTGTTCCCTCTCTCTCTCCCCCCATCTCTCTCTCTCCCTCTCTCTCTCTCCCTCTCTCTTCCTCCCTCTCCCCCTCTTCCTCTCTCTTCCTCTCTCTTCCTCTCGCTTTCTCTCTCTTCCCCTCTCTCTCTCTCTCTCTCCTCCCCTCTCCTCCCTCTCTTCTCTCTCTCTCCTCTCTCTTCTCCTCCCATCTCCCTCCCTTCCCCCATCTCTCTTCCTTCTCTCTCCCCTCTCCCCTTCTCTCTCCTCCCCCTCTCTCTCTCTCTCCTTCCCTCTTTCTCCCTCTCCCTCTCTCTCCTCCTCTCCTCTCCTCCCTCTTCCTTCTCTCCCCATCCCTTCTTCTCCCTCCCCTTCTTCTCTTCTCTTCTCTTCTCTCCTCCTCCTCCCTCCTCCCTCTCCCTTTCTCCTCCTCTCCTCTCCTCTCTCCCTTTTTCTCCTCCCTCTCCTCTCCTCTCCTTTCTTCTCTCCTCTCTTCTCTCCCCTCCTCTTTTCCCACCTCCTTCCCTCCCCTCTCTCCTCTCATCCCCCCCTCTCTCCCTCCTCTCCTCCCCCTCCCTCTCTCTCTTCTCTCTCTCTCTCCTCTCCCCCCTCCTCTCTCTTCCTCCCCTCTCTTTTCTTCCCTCTTTCTCCCCTTCCCTCTCCTTCCTCTCTCCCCCTCTCCTCTTCTTTTCTTTCTCTCCTTCCTCCTCCTCTTTCCTCCCCCTCCTCCTCTTCTCTCTCCTTTCTCTCTCCTCCCCTTCTCCTCCTCCTCCTCCTCCTCCTCCTCTCTCTCCTCCTCCCCTCTCCCCCCTCTCTCCTTCTTCTCTCCCTCTCCTCCTCTCCTCTCTCCTTCTCCCCCTCTCTTCTCCCTTTCCCCTCTCCTCCCTTCTTTTCTCTCCTCTTCCTCTCCTCTTCCTTCCTCCTTCTCCTCTCCCCTCCTCCTCCTCTCTCTCTCTTCTCTCCTCTCCCTCTCTCCCCCCTCCCCCATCCTCCTCTCCCCTCCTCATCCTCTCTTCTCTCCCTCTCTCCCCTTCTCTCCTCTCTCTCTCTCTCCCTCTTCCCCCTCTCCTCCCTCTCTCCCTCCCCTCCTCTCTCCCCCTCCTTCTTTCCCCCTCTCCCTCTCTCTTTCTTCTCTCTTTCCCTCCCCCTCCTCTCTCTCTTTTTCTCTCTTCCCTTCCCTCTCCTTCCCCCTTTTCCCTCCTCTCCCCCTATTCTACCTCTCCTTTCTCCTCTCCTCTCCCCTCCTCTCTCCCCCCTCTCTCTCTCTCCCCCTCTCTCTCCCCTTTTCTCTCTCCTCCCCTCTCCCCTCCTCTCTCCTCTCCCCCTCTCTCCTCCCTTCTCCCTCCTCTTCCTCCCTCTCCTTCTCTCTCCTCTCTCTTTCCCCCTTCCCCCTCTCCTCTCCCCTCCTCTCTCTCCCTCTCCTCTCCCTTTCTTTTCTCCCCCCTACTCCCTCTCCCTCCTCTTCCTTTCTTCTCCCTCCTTTCCTCTTCTCTCTCTATCCCTTCTCTCTCCCCTCTCTTCCCTCTCTCCTTCCTCTCCCCTCTTCTCTCTCCTCCTTTCTCCTCCTCCTCTCCTCCCCTCTCTCCCCCCTCCCTTCCCCTCTCCTCTCCCTCCCCTCTCCCCCTCCTCTCCTCCTCTCTCTTTCTTCTCTCTCTTCTTCTCTCCTTCTCTCTCTCTCTCCTCCCCTCCCCTCCCTTTTCTCCTCTTTCCCCCCCTCTTTTTCCTCTCTCCCCTCCCTCTCTCCTCCCCTCTCCCCCTTCTCTCTTTTCTTCCTTTCTCTCTCTAACTTACTCCCTCTCTCCTTTTATCCCCCTCTCCCTCCTTCTCTCTTCTTCTCCCTCTCCCATCCCTTCTCTTCTCCCTCTTCCCTCCCTCCTTCTCCTCTCTCCCTCCTTTTATCCCTCTCCTCTTTTCCCCTTTTCCGACCCTCTCCCTCTCCCCCCTCCTCCCTCCCTCTCCCTTCCCCCCTCCCTCTCTTCTCTCCTCTCCTTCCCTCTCTCTCTTTTTCCTCTTCCCTTCTCTCTCTCTTCCCCTCCCTTCCCTCCCTCTCTCCCCCCCCCTCTCTCCTCCTTTCTTCTCTTCTTCTCTCCCTCTTCTTTCTCCCTCCCCCCATTCTATCCCTCCTCCTCTCTTTCCCCCCCCCTCTCCTTTTCTCCCTCCCTCTCTCTTCTCTCTCCTCTTTCTCTTCTCCTCTCTCCTCTCTTCTCTCCCTCTCTTTCCTCCTTCCCTTTTTCTCCTCCCCTCTCTCTCTCCCTCCCCCCTCCTTCTCCCTCTCTCTCCTCTCTTCTCTTCTCTTCTCCTCCTCATCCTTCTCTCTCTCTCTCTCTCTCCCTCTCTATGCCCTCTCTCTCTCTCTCCCTCCCTCCTCTCCCTTCTCTCTCTCCCTCCTCTCTCCTTTCCCTCTCCCCCTCCTCTCTCTCTCCTTCCTTCCTTCCTCTTCCCCTCTATTTCCTCTTTCTCCTCTTTTCCCTCCCCCTCTTTCTCTCTTCTCTTTTTCCTTCCCCTCTCCATTCTTTCTCTCCTTTCCTTATCCCTCCCTCCTCTCCTTCCTTTCTTTCCCTTCCCTCTCCTTTTCTTTTTCTTTCTATCTCTTCTCCTCTTCTTCTTCTCTTTCTTCTCCCTTCCTCTCCCCTTCTCTTTTCTTCTTCTTCCTTCCCCTCCCTCTTCTCCTCTCCTCTCTCCTCTCCCTCTCCTATTCTTTCCCTCTCCTCTCATTCCTTCTCTCCCTCTCCCTCTTCCTTTCCTCTTCCTCTTCCCCCTTTCCTCCTCCTCCCTCTCCCCCCTCCCTCTCTCTCTCCCCCCTCCCTCCTCTTTCTTTCCCCCCTCCTTTCCTCCCCCTTCTCCTCTCCCCCCTACCCTCCTTAATACCCCCTTTCCGACCATTCTTTCTTTCTTACTTTCTTTCTCCCTTCTCCCTCTTCTTCTTTTCGCTCTCCCTTTCTCTCTTTCTTATTCCTCCCCATCCATTTCCTCCCCTCTTTTTAGGAACGGTCTCAGACTCAGTTCTCCCCTCCCCTAGTCTGGGAAAGTTTTAAAATGTTTTAGAAAGTTTCAGACAGTTCTAGACAAGTCTGGGATAGTTTTAGAAATGTTTTAGAAAGTTTCAGAGAAGTTCTAGACAAGTCTGCAAGTTTATGAAATGGTTTTAGAAAGTTTCAGATATCAGTTCTAGATATCCAAGTCTGGAAAAGGGTTTTAGAAATGTTTTAGACATCCCTTTCCCAAGTTTTCAGACAATCCTCCTTCCCTCGACAAAGTCTGGATAGTTTTAGAACTGTTTTGGAAAGTTTCACATCCATTCTAGACAAGTCCTGTGGGAAAGTTTTAGAAGATGTTTTGGAAAGTTTCATAGAAGTTCTAGACAAGTCTGGGGAAAGTTTTGGATAAAATGTTTTAAGAAAGTGTCAGAGAAGTTCTAGACACGTCTGGCAAAGTTTTAGAAATGTTTTTAGAAAGTTTCAGACAGTTCTAGACGAGTCTGGGATAGTTTTTAAAATGTTTTAGGAGAGTTTCAGAGAAGTTCTAGACAAGTCTGGCAAAGTTTTAGAAATGTTTTAGAACGTTTCAGGCAGTTCTAGACAAGTCTGGGATAGTTTTAGAACTGTTTTGGAGAGTTTCAGACAGTTCTAGACAAGTCTGGGAAAGTTTTAGAAATGTTTTAGAAAGTTTCAGAGAAGTTCTAGACAAGTCTGGGATAGTTTTAGAAATGTTTTGGAGAGTTTCAGAGACAGTTCTAGACAAGTCTGGGAAAGTTTTAGAAATGTTTTGGAGAGTTTCAGAGAAGTTCTAGACAAGTCTGGGAAAGTTTTAAAAATGTTTTAGAAAGTTTCAGACAGTTCTAGACAAGTCTGGCAAAGTTTTAGAAATGTTTTAGAAAGTTTCAGACAGTTCTAGACAAGTCTGGCAAAGTTTTAGAAATGTTTTAGAAAGTTTCAGACAGTTCTAGACAAGTCTGGGATAGTTTTAGAAATGTTTTAGAAAGTTTCAGAGAAGTTCTAGACAAGTCTGGGAAAGTTTTAGAAATGTTTTAGAAAGTTTTAGTCTGGGAAAGTTTTAGAAAAGTTTCAGAGAAGTTCTAGACAAGTCTGGGAAAGTTTTAGAAATGTTTTAGAAAGTTTCAGACAGTTCTAGACAAGTCTGGCAAAGTTTTAGAAATGTTTTAGAAAGTTTCAGACAGTTCTAGACAAGTCTGGGAAAGTTTTAGAAATGTTTTGGAAAGTTTCAGAGAAGTTCTAGACAAGTCTGGGAAAGTTTTAGAAATGTTTTAGAAAGTTTCAGACAGTTCTAGACAAGTCTGGGAAAGTTTTAAAAATGTTTTAGAAAGTTTCAGACAGTTCTAGACAAGTTAGGAACAAAGTTTTGGGGGAAGTTTGTTTTCTAGGACAAGTTTTTGGGGAAGTTTCAGAACGTTCTAGAAAAGTTCTGGGAAGGTTTTAAAAATGTTTTTTAGAAAGTTTTCAGACAGTTCTAAGAAACAAGTCTGGCGGTCTAAAGTTTTGGGAAATGTTTGGTTTTAGAAAGTTTCAGAACAGTTCTAGACAAGTCTGGGAAAGTTTTAGAAATGTTTTAGAAAGTTTCAGAGAAGTTCTAGACAAGTCTGGGATAGTTTTAGAAATGTTTTGGAGAGTTTCAGAGAAGTTCTAGACAAGTCTGGGAAAGTTTTAAAAATGTTTTAGAAAGTTTCAGACAGTTCTAGACAAGTCTGGGAAAGTTTTAAAAATGTTTTAGAAAGTTTCAGACAGTTCTAGACAAGTCTGGGAAAGTTTTAAAAATGTTTTAGAAAGTTTCAGAATAGTTCTAGACAAGTCTGGGAAAGTTTTAGAAATGTTTTAGAAAGTTTCAGACAGTTCTAGACAAGTCTGGGGAAGTTTTAGACAAGTTTGGGAAAGTTTCAAAAAAGTACTAGACTAGTCTGGGATAGTTCTAGAAATGTTTTAGATAGTTTCAGAAAAGTTCTAGACAAGTCTGGGCAAATTTTAAAACGTTTTTAGAAAGGGGAGATGTCGACGAGACTTGGTGTCATGGTACACCAGTCATTGTTCAGCGAGTAGGCTAGTTTGCAGCATGCAGTGAAGAAAGTTTCATGGTAGAAGTTATCTAGATCAATTCAGCAAGGATTTGAGTCTAGGAGCAGAGAAGTTTCCTTCTGCAGAGTTGTCACGGTTCTTTTTGAAGCCACAGTTTCTCTCCTGGAGTTTCTAGTAGTTTAGAAATTTTCAGACCTGTTCTAGACATATAAATTCATACAAGAGGAGTTTTTTGGGAAAGTTTCAAAAAAGTTCCTAGACTAGTCTTGTGTCAGTTGGCTAGAAAGGTTTTGGACAGTTTCAGAAACCTGGTTGAACATGTGTACCACAAGAAAGATGGAGATGCAACGAGACCTGGGTGTCATTGGTTGCCGTACATTTGGGTAGCTGCAGGTGCATGCAGGAAGTGAAGAAGGCCAATGGTCTAGTTTAGCATTCATCGCAAAGGAGTTTGAGTCTAGGCAAAGGGGTCTTCTGCAGTTGTACAGGGTCTTGGTGAGACCACACCTCTATTGCGTAGTTGTGGCCTGTTGAGGCCTCATAACAAGAGGGTGAGTACAGATGCAGCAACTAATGTCTTCTGCAGTTTGTACAGGGCCCTGGTGAGACCAACTGGCGTGGAGTCTTGAGAGGTACAGTTTTGGTCTCCTAATCTGAGGAAGGACTAATTCTTGCCATAGAGGATTTTGAGTCTAGGAGCAGGGAGGTTCTACTGCAGTTGTACAGGGTCTTGGTGAGATCACACCTGGAGTATTGCGTACAGTTTTGGTCTCCAAATCTGAGGAAGGACATTCTTGCCATAGAGGGAGTGCAGAGAAGGTTCACCAGACTGATTCCTGGGATGTCAGGACTGTCTTATGAAAAAGACTGGATAGACTTGGTTTATACACTCTAGAATTTAGGAGATTGAGGGGGGATCTTATAGAAACTTACAAAATTCTTAAGGGGTTGGACAGGCTAGATGCAGGAAGATTTTTCCCGATGTTGGGGAAGTCCAGGACAAGGGGCCACAGCTTAAGGATAAGGGGGAAATCCTTTAAAACCGAGATGAGAAGAACTTTTTTCACACAGAGAGTGGTGAATCTGTGGAACTCTCTGCCACAGAGGGTAGTTGAGGCCACACAGTTCATTGGCTATATTTAAGAGGGAGTTAGATGTGGCCCTTGTGGCTAAAGGGATCAGGGGGTATGGAGAGAAGGCAGGTACGGGATACTGAGTTGGATGATCAGCCGTGATCATATTGAATGGCGAATGGTGCAGGCTCGAAGGGCCGAATGGCCTCTACTCCTGCACCTGATTTCTATGTTTCTAAGTTTCAGACAGTTCTAGACACGTCTCCGAAAGTTCTAGAAATGTTTTGGACAGTTTCAGAAAAGTTCTAGACGGTTTTTGCAACTTTTGCAAGAGTTCTAGACAGTTTTGGAAAGTCTTGGCAAGTTTTGGAAAATGTTGACGAGTTCTAGAAAGTTCTGGAGAGCTTTGTCGAGTTTTGGAATGTCCTGGGAATTTTATGGACAGTTTTGGAAAGTTGTCAAACGTTATAGAATGTGTTTGGAAAGTCTTGAAGAGTTCTAGGCCGTTTTGGAGAGTTCTAGACAGTCCTAGAAAGTTTTGACGAGTTCTATAAAGTTCTAGACGTCTAGGGAGTTTTGGCGAGTTCTAGAGAGTTCTATAAAGCCGTGGAAAGTTTTGACGAGCTCTGGACAGTTCTGGAAAGTTTCAGGAAGATCTAGAAAGTTTCAGAAAAGTTCTAGACCCGTCTGGGAAAGTTTCGGAAAGTTTCAGACAGTTCTAGACGGGTTTTGCAAATTTTGCAAGTATTCTAGACAATTTTGGAAAGTCTTGGCAAGTATTGGAAAATGTTGACGAATTCTAGAAAGTTCTGGAAAGCTTTGTCGAGTTTTAGAATGTCCTGGAAATCTTATGGGCAGTTTTGGAAAGCTTTCAGACGTTTTAGAACGTTTTTGGAAAGTTTTGAAGAGTTCTAGGCAGTTTTGGAGAGTTCTAGACAGTCCTAGAACGTTTTGGCGAGTTCTATAAAGTTCTAGAAGTCTGTGGAGTTTTGGCGAGTTCTAGAGAGTTCTATAAAGCCGTGGAAAGTCTTGACGAGTTCTGGACAGTTTTGGAAATGTTTTTGGAAAATCTAGAAAGTTTCAGACAGTTCTAGACACGTCTGGGAAATCGGTGGCCGATTGGGAAAGGGAGGAGATGCAGCGAGACCTGGGTGTCATGGTACACCAGTCATTGAAGGTAGGCATGCAGGTGCAGCAGGCAGTGAAGAAAGCCAATGGTATGTTGGCTTTCATAGCAAAAGGATTTGAGTCTAGGAGCAGGGAGGTTCTACTGCAGTTGTACAGGGTCTTGGTGAGACCACACCTGGAGTATTGCGTACAGTTTTGGTCTCCTAATCTGAGGAAGGACATTCTTGCCATAGAGGGAGTACAGAGAAGGTTCACCAGACTGATTCCTGTGATGTCAGGACTGTCTTATGAAGAAAGACTGGATAGACTTGGTTTATACTCTCTAGAATTCAGGAGATTGAGAGGGGATCTTATAGAAACTTACAAAATTCTTAAGGGGTTGGACAGGCTAGATGCAGGAAGATTGTTCCCGATGTTGGGGAAGTCCAGGACAAGGGGCCACAGCTTAAGGATAAGGGGGAAATCCTTTAAAACCGAGATGAGAAGAACTTTTTTCACACAGAGAGTGGTGAATCTGTGGAACTCTCTGCCACAGAGGGTAGTTGAGGCCACAGTTCATTTTATGGACAGTTTTGGAAAGCTGTCAAACGTTTTAGAACGTTTTTGGAAAGTCTTGAAGAGTTCTAGACAGTTTTGGAGAGTCTTAGACAGTCCTAGAAAGTCTTGACGAGTTGTATAAAGTTCTAGAAGTCCGGGGAGTTTTGGCGAGTTCTAGAGAGTTCTATAAAGCCGTGGAAAGTTTTGGAAAAAATTTAGGAAGATCTAGAAAGCTTTGAAAAGCCTCGACGAGTTCTAGAAAGTCTTGGGAAGCTTTAGGGGTTCTAGAAAGTTTTTGAAAGTTTTGATGAGTTCTGGAAAGTTTTTGAAAGTTTTGATGAGTTCTAGAAAGTCTTTGAAAGTTTTGATGAGTTCTAGAAAGTGTTTTGATGAGTTCTAGAAAGTTTTTGAAATATTTGATGAGTTCTAGAAATTTTGTGAAAGTTTTGATGAGTTCTAGAAAGTTTTGGAAAGTTGTGAAACGTTTCGGAAAGTTTTGGCGAGTTCTAGAGAGTTTTGGAAAGTTTTAGAAAAGGTTTGGAAAGTCTTGGAAAGTTTTGACGAGTTCTAGAAAGTTTTGGAACGTCTTTGACGAGTTCTAGAAAGCTCTAGAAAGTTTTGGGACTTTTGACGAGTTCTGGAAAGTTTTGGGAAGTTTTGACGAGTTCCAGAAATCTCTAGAAAGTTTTGGGACGTTTTCGCGAGTTCTAGACAGTTTTGGAAAGCTTTGGGATGTGCTAGAAAGTCTTGGAAAGTTGTGACGAGTTTTAGAAAAGTTTCGAGAAGTTCTAGAAAGTCCTAGAAAAGGTTTGGAACGTCTTGGCAAGCCTTGGAAAGTCTTGGAGAGCTTTGACGTGTTCTAGAAAGTCTTGGAAAGTTTTTGACGAGTTCTAGAAAGCTCTAGGAAGTTTTGGGAAGTTTGACGAGTTATGGAAAGTTTTGGAAAGTCTTAGCAAAGTTTTGGAAAGTCTTCGAATTTTTTTTGAAAGTTTTCATGAGTTCTAGAAAGTTTTGACGAGTTCTAGAAAAGCTTTGGAAAGTTTTGGAAAGTTTTGGAATGTTTTGGAAAGTTTTGGAAAGTCTTTGACGAGTTCTAGAAAACGCTAGAAAGTCTTGGAAAGTTTTGATGAGTTCTAGAAAGTTTTGGAAAGTTATGGAAAGTTTTGGAAAGTCTTGGAGAGTTTTGACGTGTTCTAGAAAGTCTTATAAAGTTTTTGACGAGTTCCAGAAATCTCTAGAAAGTTCTGGGAAGTTTGGCGAGTTCTGTGAAAGCTTTGGAACGTTTTAGAAAAGGTTTGGAAAGTCTTGAAAAGTTTTGACGAGTTCTAGAAAGTTTTGGAAAGTTGTGAAAAGTCTTGAAAAGTTTTGGCGCGTTCTAGAAAGTTTTGGAAAGTTTCAGAAAAAGGTTTGGAAAGTCTTGGAAAGTTTTGACGAGTTCTAGAAAGTCTCGGAAAGTCTTTGACGAGTTCTAGAGAGCTCTAGAAAGTTTCGGAAAGTCTTTGACGAGTTCTAGAGAGCTCTAGAAAGTTTCGGAAAGTCTTTGACGAGTTCTAGAGAGCTCTAGAAAGTTTTGGAAAGTTTTGACGGATTCTAGAAAGTTTTGGAAAGTTTTACAAAAGGTTTGGAAAGTCTTGGCTAGTTCCAGAAAGTTTCGGAAAGTTTTGGAAAGTTTTGGCGAGTTCTAGAAAGTTTTTGAAAGTTGTGGAAAGTTTTGGCGAGTTCTAGAAAGTTCTGGAAGGTTTTTGACGAGTTATAGAAAGCTCTGGAAAGTTTTGGGAAGTTTTGGCGAGTTCTAAAAAGTTTTGGAGAGTTTTAGAAAAGGTTTGGAAAGTCTTGACGAGTTCTAGAAAGTTTTGGAAAGTTATGGAGAGTTTTGGAAAGTCTTGGGAAGTTTTGGCGAGTTCCAGAAATATCTAGAAAGTCTTGGAAAGTTTTGGCGAGTTCTAGAAAGTTTTGGAGAGTTTTACAAAAGGTTTGGAAAGTCTTGGAAAGTCTTTGACGAGTTCTAGAAAGTTTTGGAACGTTTTGACGCGTTCTAGAAAGCTCTAGAAAGTTTTGTGGAGTTTTAACGAGTTCTAGAAAGCTTTGTGAAGTTTTAGAAAAGGTTTGGAAAGTCTTGGAAAGTCTTTGAAAGTTTTGCTGAGTTCTAGAAAGTTTTGGAAAGTTTTGCTGAGTTCTAGAAAGTTTTGGAAAGTTTTGGAAAGTTTTGCTGAGTTCTAGAAAGTTTTGGAAAGTTTTGCTGAGTTCTAGAAAGTTTTGGAAAGTTGTGGAAAGTTTTGGCGAGTTCTAGAAAGTTCTGGAAAGTTTTGGCGAGTTCCAGAAATCTCTAGAATGTTTTGGAAAGTTTTGGCGAGTTCTAGAAAGTTTTGGAGAGTTTTACAAAAGGTTTGGAAAGTCATGGAAAGTCTTTGACGAGTTCTAGAAAGTCTTGGAACGTTTTGACGCGTTCTAGAAAGCTCTAGAAAGTTTTGTGGAGTTTTAACGAGTTCTAGAAAGATTTGTGAAGTTTTAGAAAAGGTTTGGAAAGTCTTGGAAAGTCTTTGAAAGTTTTGCTGAGTTCTAGAAAGTTTTGGAAAGTTTTGCTGACCTCTAGAAAGTTTTGGAAAGTTTTTGAAAGTTTTGACGAGTTCTAGAAAGTTTTGGAACGTTGTGGAACGTTTTGGCGAGTTCTAGAGAGTTCTGGAAGGTTTTGGCGAGTTCCAGACATCTCTAGAAAGTTTTGGGAAGTTTTGACGAGTTCTAGAAAGTTTTTAGAAAGTCTTTGACGGGTTCTAGAAAGTTCTAGAAAGTTTTGGAAAGTTGTAGAAAGTTAGATGCTGCCTCACCCAGAATTCTTGTATAACCTAAAACTATCTAAAACTATCCTTGTGTTCTAGATTATTTAGAGAGTTTTGGGGGTGAAAGGGGGGGAGGGAGGGGATATCTTTGAAATGTTGACTCCCTCCTCTCCCCTTTCCCCTCCCTCTCCCCCTCTCTCTCTCTTCCCTCTCTCTCCTCTCTCTCCCCCCTCTCTCTCTCACTCCCTCTTCTCCTCTCCTCTCTAACTCTCTCCCTCTCTCCTATCTATCTATCTATCTCCTCTTCTCTCTCTATCTATCTATCTGAAATCTATCTATCTATCTATCCCCCTATCTCTCCCTCTATCCCTCTCTCTCTTCCTCTCTCTCCTCCCTCTCTTCTCTCTCTCCACTCTCTCTCTCCTCTCTCTCTCCCCCTCTTCTCGCCCTCTCTCCCCCTCTCCCCTCTCCCCCTACTCCCTCCCTCCTCCCCTCTCTCTCCCCCTCTCTCCTCACCCCCTCTCTCTCTCTCCCACCTATCCATCCATCCTCCCTCTCCCCCCCCCTCCCCTCTCCCTCCATTCCTCCCATTTTCTCTCTCGTTCTCCTTCTCTCACCTCCTATCTCTCTATCCCCTTCTCTCCTCCCTCTTTTTATCTATTTCTTTTTCCTTTCTCCTCTTTCGATCCTTCTTTCTCTCTTCATCCCCTCTCTCCCTCTCCTCTTTCTCTCTCCTTTTCCTTCTCTCTTCTCTCCTCTCTCTCCCGTCCCTCTCTCTCCTCCCCCGGTCTTCCTCACCTTTCTTTCTACTTCTTTTCTTCCTCTTTCCTCTATCTCCGCCCCCTCTCTCTTCTTTTCTCTTATCTTTCGCTCCTCCCTTTCTTTCTCTCTTCTTTTCTCTCCTTCATATCGCTTCCTTCTCTTTCTTTCCTTTTCCTCCCTCCTCTTCCTCCCCCTCTCTTTCTCCCTTCCCCTTCCCCCGCTCTCTCTCTCTCCTTCCCTCTCTCCCTTCATTCTCCTCCTTCCCTCTCCTCTCTCTCCCCCGCTCCCTCTCCCTCTCCCTCCCCCCTCTCTCTTTCCTTTCCCTCTCCTGCCTCCTCCCCTCTCCCTCCCCCCTCTCTCTCCTTCCTCTGTTCCTCTCCTTCTTTTCTCCCTCCTCTCCCTCTCCCTCTCCTCTCTCCCTTCTCTCCTCTCTCCCTCTTTCCCTCTCCTCCCTCCTTTCCTCTTCCCCCCCCCCTCTCTCCTTTCTTCCTTCTCCATCCTTCTCTTCCCTCCCTTCTTCCATCTTTCCTCTCTCCTCTCCCCCCCTCGCTCCTTCTCTCCCTCTTCCTCTCCCTTTCTTCCTTTGCCCTCCTCTTTCCCCCTCCCTTCCTTCTTTCTCTCCTCCCTTGTTCTTTTCTGTCCCTGGCTCCTCTTCTCTCCCCCTTCCCTCTCCTCTCTCTCCTTCCCTCTCTCCCTCCCTCCTCCTTCTCTTTCCGTCCCCTCTCTCTCTCCCCCCTCTCCTCTCTCCTGTTCTTCTCTCCCTCCTTCTCTCTCTCTCCCTCTCTACCCCAC
>NW_026576004.1:0-18665 GCF_028641065.1 Leucoraja erinaceus | reverse complement strand
TAACCAGCTTCGGGAAAATTTCATTCCCTTAAACGAAATACACCGTGTTTCCTATCGTGAATTGTTCATTATATTAGGCTGCACAATAATATTCGTTCTATAGCAAACACTGTTATTTTATTTAACAGTCTCACGTGCAAACTTGAATTCAACTCAATGATTCAATTATACTCTATTGTCACATGTATCAAGGGACGGTGAAATTCGTTGTTTTTGCTTGTAATCCGGTAAAATGCAGACCTCACCCAGGCAGTACAGAGAGAGTCGCCACGTTTCTGGCGCCGACAAAGTTGCGAGAGGTTCAGTGAATTCAGCGTTATTTTCCTCTCTTGGATTATTTTATCCAATTTCATTCCCTGCTCCCATTTACACATCCTCAGTAAGACCTATACTGTCCTCGGCCGATCAACATCAACACCAATTCATTCACTCTGGTACAGCGGACTCGTAATTCTTCAAAGGTTGAGACATGCCAAACTTCCTCGGTCTTCTGAGGAAGTAGAGGCGTTTAGATGTAAAGGAGGCCACATCGACAGAACTGAGTGCCATAGACGAGGATAGAGGAGATGCAAGTGAATCTCTGCCTCCCATGAAAGGGCTGTTTGTGTTCCTGAATGGTGGTGAGGGTGGAGGTGTAGGGACAGAGTGGCGCCTCCCCTGGTGGGTTGTAGGGGAAAGCGCCTGGGGATGGGATGATGGGGTGAAAGATGAAGACCAGGGATCTCTACGCTTATTCTCTCTGGAGGGGAGGAAGGTGAGATCTGATGTGCAGATAGTGGTGGACATACAAGCGAGGGCACCATCAATTACAGTAGAGTTGAAGCCCTGTTTCCTCAAGAAAGAGGACACCTCTGATGTCTTGGAGTAGAAGACCTCTCGCTGCTCCCCCTCTGTGATCCTGAACCACTCTGAGAAAGGTCTCGACCTGAAACGTCATCCATTCATTCTCTCCAGAGATGCTGCCTATCCCACTGGGTTACTCCAGCCTTTTGTGTCTATCCTCGGTTTAAACCAGCATCTGCATTTCCTTCCTACACACCTCATAGAAACATCTGCATTTCCTTCCTACACACCTCATGTGGAGCACTGATGTGGCAGAGATGGAGGAACTGAGAGAAGGGGATGGCATCCTCACAGGAGGCTGGGCTGGAGGAGGCACAGACTGGGTAGCTGTTGGAGTCAGTGCGTTTGTGTTGAAAGTCCCGATGTCCAAGGTAAAATGGAGCCCACAATGATCAATTGATGACTGTGGAAGAGATGATAATTATGGAACACGAATAGTAAAACTAGCGGGACGCCTATGGTCGGTAGGGGAGAAGGAGGGAGAGGGAATGAAAGGGTTACTTGAATTTAGAGAAATCAATATGAATACCGCTGGGTTGCAAGCTGCCCAAGCGAAATATGAGGTGTTGTTCCTCACCACAAACCTGTGTCCTCTAGTTCTCGACTCCACTACTCCGGGTAAAAGACTGTGCATTCACCCTATCCATTCACCTCTTGATCCCATGCACTTCAGCCTCCGGCGCTCCAATTAATAAATCCTTCCCTGCCCAACCTCTCCCTTTCGCTCTGGCCCTCAAATCCTGGCACCATCTTCGTGAATCTACTCTGCAGTTTTCCCCAGCTCTTTATCCTGCCTTATATTGTCCCAAGCGCTACTCTCCGCTTTCATCTATATTCAGGACAGTTTAATGTGTAACTGACCCCTCCCTGTGGTAGAGAGCGGGAGAAGAACCCTCCATAGTTTCCGCGGGTGGATTTGTCTCCTTCCTTTAAAATGGTCGTAACGATGGTGACCCTCGGGTCCTGTGGCCGGCGCTCCTCTTCCCAGAGGAAGGCAGACATTGATGGTGAAATTCACCAGCGGCTTCAGTGCACCTGCACAACATTTGGCCGTCTGAGGAGAAGAGTGTTTGAAGATCAGGACACAATTCGCAAGTCCTCGATCATTTTGTCACACACTTTCTGTCTTTCATCTCTGGACTTTGTCCAACCGTCTGCCCATCAACTCCCCCCCTCTCCCCCTCAACTGTGTCAACCTATTACCAGCCAGGCTTTGTCCTGCCCCCTTCCTTCCATCGTTCTTCCATCTCCCACCCACCGCCCCTACAATCAGTCTGAAGAAGGGTCCAGACCCGAAACATCACCTGTCCATGTTCTCCAGAGGTGCTACTTGACCCGCTGAGTTAATCCAGCACTTTGTGCCTTTTTGTTGTGAAGCAGCATCTGCAGTTCCATGTTTCTGCATCTTCACACTGAACACTTGCAGCCGAATTACATTCATTCCCCGAGACGGCTGCGTGCGCAGTGTCAGCAGTTTCAGCGATTGGGAATGCGTTTTAAACCAGGAAGTGGATGGTTAAAATCAAATGTTAAAATGGCTTCGAAAGAGCAGGTCGAGAGTTGGACCGAGGAGGCAGTTTGTCCCATCTGCCTGGATTTCTTCACCGATCCGGTATCATTGGACTGCGGGCACAACTTCTGCCGCTCCTGTATCACACAGAGTTGGGACAGGGAGGGGAGAAACTCCTGCCCGGAATGTAGAGAGGAGTTTACGGACCGCACCCTCAGGGTGAATCGGGCCTTGGCGAGACTGTCTGAGAAAGCTCAAACACTGAGTTTGAATCGGACAGAGAAGGAAAGTAAACTTCAGTGCGAGGAACATCAGGAAGAATTTAAGCTGTTTTGTGAAACTGACAAGAAGCTGATCTGCCTGGTTTGTGCAGCTGGGCGGGAACACAAGTCTCACAGCTTCATGCCGGTTAAAGAAGCTGTTGAAACCTACAAGGTAAAAGCAAACCGATTTTGATCGCGTCATTGTTTAATTCCATCTTTATAATCTAACATTTTTATTCTCTGATTTTCAATCACAATCTCAGGATCAGGCGAAATCTTCCATCCAGTCTCTCACAAAAAAGGAATCAGAGATCCAGCGAATGGAGCAGCAACAGAAACAGAAGATTTCTGGAGTTCAGGTGAGGCTTTTAAGTTTCGATTTCCTGATCTTGTGTGGATTTGATCCCTGTGACGTGTGTAATAATAGGGCAGCGCAGTGACACAAGTAGTGCTGCTGTCAGGGCCGGCCTTAGGGGGTGCGGGGCCCAATTGGGAACAATTTTGGTGAACCCCAGATTCCCAGCCAAGGTCTGTCAGCCCAGTTATTTAGTTTATATTATGAAATTGTACACTAGGTGCTATGGATTCTACACTGTGTGAATCTCTCCTGCTCCCTCCCGTTTGACTGTCAGTAGCTCCGCGGCTTCCAACCTTTACCGCAGCAGCTATTTTCCATTAAAGTGCAATTTGTGATTGGACACAATGTCCATGGAGACAGCGGCTGATTGGACGGGAGACCTATTTGTTGATTGGACGGGAATATTAAGGCAAGCTGGTTGGTGATTGGATACAACCCCCTTAGAGACAGCGTTTGATTGACCGACAAATAAAATTATCAAATAGGAAAACAAAAATCGCTGGTCGGTGTGAACTCAGTGGACAACTGGTTGTATCTCCAAACTAAACAGTATAACATGCAGGTACAGTGGACAACTGGTTGTATCTCCAAACTAAACAGTATAACATGCAGGTACAGTGGACTGTCTGGTTGTATCTCCAAACTAAACAGTATAACATGCAGGTACAGTAGACTATCTGGTTGTATCTCCAAACTAAACAGTATAACATGGACTATCTGGTTGTATCTCCAAACTAAACAGTATAACATGCAGGTACAGTGGACAACTGGTTGTATCTCCAAACTAAACAGTATAACATGCAGGTACAGTAGACTATCTGGTTGTATCTCCAAACTAAACAGTATAACATACAGGTACAGTAGACTATCTGGTTGTATCTCCAAACTAAACAGTATAACATGCAGGTACAGTAGACTATCTGGTTGTATCTCCAAACTAAACAGTATAACATGCAGGTACAGTGGACAACTGGTTGTATATCCAAACTAAACAGTATAACATGCAGGTACATTCATTTAAAATTAAATCCAGTGATTATTTCACATGATTTCTCACTGTGTGAAGCTCAATATCTGATCAATTTCTGTTTTACACGGTTGGTCTGCCGTGAGCATTTTTCTCTCCCAAAACAGTTCATATCTAGCAAACCGATCAACGAACCAGACAGCAGTTGGACGCAGTCATAAAAACATAGAAAATAGGTACAGGAGTAGGCCATTCGGGCCTTCGAGCCTGCACCACCATTCAATATGATCATGGCTGATCATCCAAATCAGTATCCTGTACCTGCCTTCTCTCTATACCCCCTGATTCCTTTAGCCACAAGGGCCACATCTAACTCCCTCTTAAATATAGCCAATGAACTGGCCTCAATTACCTTCTGTGGCAGAGAATTCCACAGATTCACCACTCTCTGTGTGAAAAAAGTTCTTCTCATCTCGGTTTTAAAGGATTTCCCCCTTATCCTTAAGCTGTGACCCCTTGTCCTGGACTTCCCTAACATCGGGAACAATCTTCCTGCATCTAGCCTGTCCAACCCCTTTAGAATTTAGTGCGTTTCTATAAGATCCTCCCTCAATCTTCTAAAGTTTAGCGAGTACAAGCCGTCTATCCAGTCTTTCTTCATATGAAAGTCCTGGCATCCCAGGAATCAGTCTGGTGAACCTTCTCTGTACTCACTCTATGGCAAGAATGTCCTTCCTCAGATTAGGAGCACAAAACTGTATGCAATAAACCAGGTGTGGTCTCACCAAGACCCTGTACGACTGCAGTAGAAGCTCCCTGCTCCTATACTCAAATTTAAAAAAAAATCTTTATTTAACAAAGAGAATTCGTATTTCCGTACGAAATACGGAACATTAGTGCGGGGCCCCCATTAGGCGCGGGGCCCAATTGTGAGCAATCGGTCAAATCGGTTTAAGGCCGGCCCTGGCTGCTGTCTCCTAGTTCTGGTGAGCGGGTTCGATCCTGACCTCGGGTGCTGCCCGTGTGGTTCACGCCTTCTCCCTGTGACCGCATCGGATTCCTTCCACGTCCCCAATACACGCTGGTTCAATGGTCAATCGGGGACTGTTATAATCCCTGGGAAAGTGGGCTGTGGACGGATGAATGGGTATTAATGGGCACGTGAAAAGGAACAGGCAGCAGGGAATTGTATTGGGGTAGAGGATTGATGGGTGATGTGGGGGGGGGGGGGGGGGGGTTGTATGTAAGGCCACTGAGTCATAGGGCTTAACGTATGGAGCCGCTCAATCCATCTGGAGGACATCCGTAACTTCCGGTATATGTTATTAATGCAAGAAACGCGTACTTTCCTACCTGTTAAAAACCGCCAAAATGTTGAATGTTTGTGCTGTAAAAATGTGGAAGTTGGGGTAAGTGTGAGAGACATGTACCCAACTTCAGAATTCCAAAAGTGAAGCGAAATGAAGGTAAAGAGAAGCGAGAACTGAAGGGACAACAACAGCTAAAGTGCTTGGTAAACATTGGCCGTGCAGATATCGGAATTGAAAATATTGGGAATTATCGCATTTGCTCACTGCATTTCATCAACAGTAAGGCATTATTTGTGTTTTTTCTTAATTCCTTTGTTATCTAAAAAGTCTCAGAAGTGATAAATCTCGCTGTAAATTTTGCTTCAGAGGCGTTTCCTTGGTGTAAGTAAAAACCCACTTGAGAAACATGGGCGATTTTAAAATTTTACAGCCAGATTTATCACTTCTGAAACTTTTTAGATAACAAAGGAATCAAGAAAAAACACAAATAATGCCTTAGTTGATGAAATGCAGTGAGCAAACGGCCAATGTTCGCCAAGCACTCTGGCTGTTGTTGGCCCTTCAGCTCTCGCTTCTATCTACCGTCATTTCTCCTCACTTTTGGAATTGTGAAGTAGGCTAAATGTCTCTCACGCTTATCCCGATTTACATAATTATTTACAGGCAAAAAGTGACAATTTCAGCGGGGGGTTTTAACGGGCCCGCTACGCTGGAAACAGTGGTAAGTGCCTACCTGCAGTTCATCGCGTGTACTCCACTTGGTGTAGCATAACAACAGTACGGGTCATGGGGGTCGTGAAACCTCCCAATAACATTACCCTCATGACATTTCTGAAGTCTGAAGAAGGGTCTCGAGCCGAAACGTCGCCTATTCCTTCTCTTAATAGATGCTGCCTCACCCGCTGAGTTCCTCCAGCATTTTTGTCTACCTTAGACAAACTTGAATTGCCAAAGCAAATAAAAAATGCCCGGGACAAATGTCACTGTTAAAGTCGTGATGAAACACAACCAGTGACATGATATATTGATCTTCACCTTTTATTACACAGGAACAGTCACACAACCTTCAGTCCAAGATCACATCCCAGTATGCTGAACTGCACCAGATTCTCACTGAGAAAGAGCAGCGCGCACTGGCAGATATCCGGGAGGAAGAGAAGAAGATTCTAAATCCAATGGAGACAAATCTTGGAAAGATTCAAGAGAATTTAAAATCCATTCAGGAGGAACTCTTAAAGTTGCAGCAACAGATGGATCAAAAAGACAGTGTGGTGTTTCTGAAGGTGAGCGGTTACACTACAGTTTGGTGAAGTGAAAGTGCAGTCACAATATGGTGGGTGACATTGCAGAAATAAATGCTGCATTTACCAGTAATTCGGAACTGAGTAAATGTTCCCTCTGTTCCAGCTGTTGTTGTTCAGAAACGAATTGTCCTCCCGCTGAATCTATGGGATCTCAGGACTGTCTGGCCAGAATGTAGAGAGATGTTTGTATTATGTAGCGTTTAGAACAACAACGGGTGATCCTATATCTGATCCCAAGGACCACGAATGGACAGAGGGCAGTAAATCTCTGGGATTCTCCAACCTAGAGAATCTGAGAGGTTTAACCTGTGAGACGTATTTAAACCAGAGGAAGATACATTTTTGAAAATTCGGGGGATTGTAATCGATGGAAATGAGGCAAAGAAGAGGAGTTCAGTCCTGGGCTAGATCAGCCATGACCACATAGTGGGGATTAACATTGAAATCTAGAACGTGGCGCACACATCAGATTGATCATCTATATCCGGTTCCCATCAGCAGTGGGTGGTCACCTTGGGGGAATTTGCTCTGTATGTTTTGTGCACCTTGTTTCACCATAGAATGACATCCCATTCTACATCATAGACAGGCCATTTGGCCCATCCTATCCAGTCAAGTTTTCTGCTCCACTCATCATCCCTCCCATCTACTCTCCACACCCGGTAACAATACCCCAAATTCCAGGATGTCACGTGTTTATCCCGCTTGCACTTAAATTTATCTCAGCTGTTGGCTTCAGTCCCTCCAATGTAAGTGAGGTCCATGTTCCGAACAGTGCATTCTTTTCAGTACTTGTTGAATACCATGTTACATTCCAGCTTTGATTTTTGGTCTCCCCACAAGCAGAGATATTATTTCACCCCCATCCATTAAAATCCACTGATAATTTTAAATTCTATCTCATCATTTCTGACATGTTCTACAGATAAAATCCCATGACCTGCCCAGTCTTTGCATTAAGTTCTGTGCAAGAGGGAACTGCAGATGCAGGTTGAAACAGAAGATAGACACAAAAAAGCTGGAGTAACTCAGCGGGACAGGCAGCACCTCTGGAGAGAAGGAATGTGTGACGTTTCAGGTTGGGACCCGAAGTCTGAAGAAGGGTCTTGACCCAAAACGTCACCCCTTCCTTCTCTCAAGAGATGCTGCCTGTCCCGCTGAGTTACTCCAGCTTTTTGTGTCTATCTTTGCATTGAGTTCCATCCTCTCAGTTATGACGTCATTCTCATGAACATTCCTTGTGCTTTCCCCCATCGTTCTACATCTCTGCGGCAATATCCGCTTTCTGTCTGCATGGCAGCGGCAATAAGAGTTGGGAAATGGGAATTATCAGAGGGTTGTAGAAATTTGGTCCCTCAGTCAATTGAGAATTTTGTTTTATTTATTTCAGGAAGAAGCTGGTCGCAAGCAAAGGTAGGACATTGTCTTGACTGAAGCATTGTAAGGTTTTGCTGAATATATTTCTAATGCTCAGATGATATCCTGCTGTTAAATATTTGCAGGGTTTGTGATGAAGCCAAACCACTGCCGGTGGTAGATGATAACTTGCTGATTGAAAAATTTGATAATCCTTTTTTGTACAACATGGTATTGGCAGAAACACATGATGGCATCAAACAAGGTAAAGCTTATACTCTTTCCATTGTTCTTGTTTCTGGAATCTTTAAATTATGTGTAGATGCAAACATTAATGGTATTTTGGACTCAAGGGAAATTGAAGATTTGATCTTCCACCAAACACAGCTGCAGAAAAGCATCACATAGTCAGAGAGAGAGATGTCGCACAGAAACAGGCCCTTTAACTCAACATGACTATGCCAACCATGTTGCCCAACCAAGCTAGTCCCCCTTGCCTGAGTCTGACACATATTCTTCCGTCTTTCTGAATCATGTCTCTAACCAACTGTCTGTAAAATGTCATCATTGTAGCTGCCTTGTCCACTCCCTCTGTCAGTTTGTTCCATACATGCACTACGCAATGACTGAATTAGCTGTTCCTTTTTACTGTTTCCACTCTCACCTTAAACTGATGCACTCTGGGTTTAAACTCTCCTACCTTGGGTAAAATACTAGGCTATTCACCTTATCTGTGAAAACATCTATAAAAACAGCCGGATGGGCTCCAAAGACAAATGTCCCTGCCTGTCCAACGTCTCCTTATAACCCAGCCCTTCAGACCTGAGGAAATTATTGTAAACCATTTGCACCCTCTCTAATTTACTAATAACTGTATTGTGTCAAACGCTGTATTTAATATCCTGACCTATGCAAGCATGAGTGACAAACACATTCTTCACCACCCTGCCTGTCACTGTTGCATCTTCCATGGCACTGTGTACCTGCAGCCCGAGATCTCTCAGTTCTATAACGTTCCCCGTTTACTGTGTATGTCCTGCCCTGGTTTGTCTCAGCAAAGTGCATCACCTCACCTTCACATGAATAAATCCCACCTGCCGTTCCTGAGCCCATTGGCCCAGTTCACAGGGATCCCATTTACTCTCAGATAACCTTCTTCACTCTCCACAATGTCACCAATTTTAGTTCCATCTGCAAACTGACTAACCGTGCAACCTACATACACACCCAATCGTGTATATAAATAAGGAACAACAGTGGACTCTGTCTCCAGTCTGAAAAACAACCCTCTACCAACATCCTCTGTCTGTGACCTTCAGGTAAATGTTGTATTCCATCGGCTAGTTCACCCCGGATTCCATGAGATCCAACCTTCCAGAGCGGCCTCTCATGCGGTGTGTAGAAGTTGCATCTCTCAGAGGGCAGTGAATATCTGGAATGTTGTGCCCAAGGTGGTGGTGAAAGGCTGAGTTATTGGATATGTGCAACTTGGCTACAAATAAATATTTGATTGATTGAATATTTAAGATTATGGGGAACTCACACAGAAGAGGAATTGGTGCCAGCTTAGATCAGCCATGATCACATTGAATGGAGGGGCAAGCCTGAGGAGCGGATCCTAATCCTGCTCCTGTTTTCTTGTGTTCCTATGCTCCTGTGTACCGATAAATAGACAGACTTGACACAGAGGAAATGCAGCAAAGATTAACAATACTTGTTCCTGGGACAATGAATTTGCTGTGCGGGGTGAGATTGAGTAGACTAGGCCTGTGTACTCGAGTGTTCTGGTGTATTGGAGGCGATCTCAGTGAAACACAAAGTTCTTACAGGGCTCAGTGGTCTGGATGCAGGGAGGACTGTATGTTAGCTTTCATTGCAAAAGGATTTGAGTATAGAAGCAGGGAGGTTCTACTGCAGTTGTACAGGGTCTTGGTGAGACCACACCTGGAGTATTGCGTACAGTTTTGGTCTCCAAATCTGAGGAAGGACATTATTGCCATAGAGGGAGTGCAGAGACGGTTCACCAGACTGATTCCTGGGATCTCAGGACTGTCTTATGAAGAAAGACTGGATAGACTTGGTTTATACTCTCTAGAATTTAGGAGATTGAGAGGGGATCTTATAGAAACGTACAAAATTCTTTAGGGGTTGGACAGGCTAGATGCAGGAAGATTGTTCCCGATGTTAGGGAAGTCCAGTACAAGGGGTCACAGCTTAAGGATAAGGGGGAAATCCTTTAAAACCGAGATGAGAAGAACTTTTTTCACACAGAGAGTGGTGAATCTCTGGAACTCTCTTCCACAGAGGGTAGTTGAGGCCAGTTCATTGGCTATATTTAAGAGGGAGCTAGATGTGGCCCATGTGGCTACGGGGAGGGGGATCAGGGGGGATGGAGAGAAGGCAGGTACGGGATACTGAGTTGGATGATCAGCCATGATCATATTGAATGGCGGTGCAGGCTCGAAGGGCCGAATGGCCTACTCCTGCACCTAATTTCTATGTTTCAATGTTTCCCCTGTGTGAGGGGAGTGGAGAACGGGCACCCTCTCAGAATGTGGGCTGCACCATGTAGGACAGAGATAAGGAGACATTACTGCACGCAGAGACTGGGGAACCTTTGGAATTCCCTGCACTGGTGGCTGTGGAGACTCAGTCATTCAGTGCTCTTGGAGCTGAGAGCCATGGTTGTACATTACAGAATCAGGCGATTCGGCCCATCATGTCCATGTCCACCTATTTCCCAGCTTTACTAATCGATTTGCCCACATTACATTGGTATTCTTCTGCACCTCACCTAGATAAGTGCCTCAAATATAATGATTAGATCTCACCACCGCCTCCTCTGTAGCATGTTCCAGATATCAACCATTCTCAGTGTAAAGAAAACTTACTACTCAGATCCACTTTAAAATTCCTTGCTCTCAAGATAAACCTGCACTCTTGATTTGATATCCCTGCTGCAGCACCGATCTCTGCTGCACTCCACCAGTCACAGACCTCCAAGCAGAAAACTCATCCTTCCACCGCTACCTTCTACCTCCAACCACCAAGCCAATTGTGGATCCATTTCACCAGCTCGCCTTGGATCCCACCTGCCTTCACTTTCTGGACCAGCCTTACATGCACAACATTGACAAGTCCCTCAGTGAAGTTCATATATTGGTTCACAATGAGATCAGTGTGTTCTTAGTTGTACACATACATCAAATCCACCCGTGAATCCCCTCTCTTTCAGCGACCCTACAACCACAAGTCTCCACCCATTCTGTCCAACACCCGATCATTCAACCTCTGCTTCCTTCCATGGTCCAAGCCACCCCTCCCTCTCTCTCACCCTCCACTCAAAGAAACAGGGGCAGGTCATCTGGCCCCTCATGTCTCCCCCTCCCATTCACTATGATCATGGCCACTCCACCCCACACCTCTACCTCCTCTTTAACAACCTCAAACTACCACTCACCTCAATATCCTCTAGCTCCAATCTGCCTCCATATATGAATAGCCCGCTTCATTTCTCCATCCCCACTGCAATCTCGCAATCCTCCTCACTCTGCGCACTCGTCCTCCCCGTCCACCCTCCCCCACCCCACGAAATTCCCCTCTCCATCCCTGGATAAAAACTCTGGGAAAGATGTGTGTTGTCCACCCGATGTGGTTGTGGGTGAAACCCCGGGCAAGGTGTCAGTTGTCCGCCCGCCTGTGCCCGAGTCTCCCCCCGACCCCCGGGGACTCTCTGATTCTCTGCTTCTCCCCCCAGTCTCCGTCACCCTGGATGTGGAAACAGCGCATGCGCGGCTCGAGGTGTCTGAGGATCGGAAGAGGGTGAGACTGACCCGGACTGATCTGGAGGAGTCTCCCTGACACCGGGAAGAGGTTTACAGGCTGGGAGTGTGTGCTGGGATCGGAGGGATTCACATCGGGGAGACATTACTGGGAGGTGGAGGTGGCGGGGAGTCGGAGCTGGAGTCTGGGAGTCGCCGCAGAGTCTGTGGAGAGGAAGAGAGGGGTCACACTGACCCCGGAGACTGGAGTCTGGAGCATCAGGCGGTTGGGTGACAGGTTTGATGCATTCACCTCCCCTCAATCCCCTCTCCCCGCCCGTCCCATCCCCGGGAGGGTGGGAGTTTATCTCAGTTACGAGTCCGGGACAGTTTCATTTTACGACGCGGACACCAAGTCCCATCTCCACACCTTCACTGGGAATAAATTCACGGAGAAACTTTATCCTTTCTTCGGGACTTGTGATGGAAACAACTGGCTGAGAATCTGCTCCGGTTCCGCTCCGGGTGTGTAAAAAAAAATGTAAATGTGGGTAGAGTGAAATAAACAGCAACTGAAATCAGAGCTGTCTGTCTGTCTGTCGATCAGTCAATTTTAACGTCGTCAAATTAAACAAATTGCGAGCAATTTCGCAAAGTGCAAAGTGAGTAACTCAGCTGGTTCCCCCCAAGAATGATACCCAAAGCGTTGAGTTACTCCAACACTTTGTATCCACAAGTACATCCACTTCCTCCCGAATGAGGAAGTTCAAACAGGCTGCCACCTGGCGTCACCTCGTCCGTTACTCAATTCTCCAACACATTGCACAACACCGTATCATGCAAACTATTCCGAGAATCATTTCACCCCATAATTTTGCTGGAGCTACTATAGAAAACATAGAAAAATAGGTGCAGGAGTGGGCCATTCGGCCCTTCAAGCCTGCACCGCCATTCAATATGATCATGGCTGATCATTCAACTCAGTATCCCATCCCTGCCTTCTCTCCATACCCCCTGATCCCTTTAGCCACAAGGGCCACATCCAACTCCCTCTTAAATATAGCCAATGAACTGGCCTCAACTACCTTCTGTGGCAGAGAAATCCACAGATTCACCACTCTCTGTGTAAAAAATGATTTTCTCATCTCGGTCCTAAAATACTTCCCTCTTATCCTTAAACTGTGACCCCTAGTTCTGGACTTCCCCAACATCGGGAATAATCTTCCTGCATCTAGCCTGTCCAACCCCTTAAGAATTTTGTAAGTTTCTATAAGATCCCCCCTCAATCTTCTCAATTTCTGCGTGTACAAGCCGAGTCTATCCAGTCTTTCTTCATATGAAAGTCCTGCCATCCCAGGAATCAGTCTGGTGAACCTTCTCTGTACTCCCTCTATGGCAAGAATGTCTTTCCTCAGATTAGGAGACCAAAACTGTACGCACTCATTTGTTTTTTGTAAAATTTTGGACTGAAATTTTTGAAATCTTCACAAAATTAGTTAAAATAAAATTGATACCAAAAGCAGAATTGATTATTTTTGGAACAATGGAGGGCAGCCCTGAACTAACTGTGTTTCAAAAGAATCTATTTAATTACGGGTTAATAACGGGAAAAAAACTTATACTTAAATTCTGGAAAAACGCCCCTATATCAACAATAAATATGTGATTTCAAATATGTTCGAAACATTACACCTGGAAGATATGAGACTCCTTCTTGCAGGCAAATCAGACCACTTCCAAAAGACGTGGTCTGCATTTATCGACTTACTACAAGTATAAGGTGCAACAGTACTCTGAAAAGAAATGGTTTCAGGACCTGGTAAGGGGGGATGAAACATACGAAGTTGGTATATCCCTTTCTGCTCTGTCTTCTTAATAGAGCTTTTGTTTCATTTTCTCTTTTTTCTTTTCTACGGCCTATTTCTTAACTTTTTTCTCTAACTCTTCGCGTAATGGGTCTTTTTTCTTGATCACTTTTTCACACAATCACGACTCTTTCTCACTTTCTTTACTTTTTTCTCTTTTGAAAGCTTAAAAAATGAAGTGGTACAAGAAATGTAATAAGTTATATTTGGCTTGTATTAATGTAATGTACTTTACTTCTAAAAAATAAAAAAATAAAATAAAAATAAAATAATAATTTTACTGGAGCAAAAATAAAATATCTTTATAAAGCATCTTTAGGGTGGCATTGTGGCGTAGTGCAAAAAGAGTGAACACGTACACCACCTGATTCAGGGACAGTTTCTTCCCAGCTGTTATCAGGCAACTGAATCATCCTACCACAACCAGAGAGCAGTCCCGAACTACTATCTACCTCTTTGATGACCCTTGATCGAACTTTGCTGGCTATACCTTGCACTAAACGTTATTCCCTTATCATGTATCTAAACACTGTAAATGGATCAATTGTAATCATGTGTTGTCTTTCTGCTGACTGGTTAACACGCAACAAAGGATTTTCACTGTACCTCGGTACACGTGACAATAAACTAAACTAACTAAACTGGCGTTAGATCACCTGCCTTACGGCGCCAGAGACCCGGGTTCAATCCTGACTACGGGTGCTTGTCTGTGCGAGGTTTGTACATTCCTACATGGGTTTTCTCCGACATCTTCAGTTTCCTCCAACACTCCAGAGACGTACAGGTCTGTAGGTTAATTGGCTTGGTATAAATGTAAATTGTCCATAGTGTGTGTAGGATAGTGTTGATGTGCGGGGAACGCTGGTCGGTACGGGCTCAGTGGGCCGAATGGCCTGTTTCCGTGCTGTATCTCTAAACCAAATGAAACAAATTACAAATCCAGGGCCAGACATGGCACAACAAACGTGAATAAAAGCATTACACCAAAATTAATTAAATATGCTACACATTTTTTACACAATTATGAAATTTCAAATATAGTACCAGGAATTTTCATTATCAATCCCTTACAACAATGGCAAATTAATACACTAGATGGCGGTAAAATGTCATTCATTTTTAAATTACAGTAAAAAAATCCAATTTACAACCCAGCGGTATGAATATTGATTCCTCTAGCACCTTAACCCCTGCATCCCCTCTCTCTCTCTGTCCCTTCCCCCACACTAGTCCATCTACCAGCTTCACAACCGCCTTCTTGAGTCTCATTTTCCGTAACTCCTTCGCATCCAGCCCGCAGCTAACATGGCCACATCTTTCTTCCCAATGAACCCTTTCTGGCTTAAGTTCCCTCCAAGTACTTCACCACTTCCAGCCGTCTTGTTAATTTCCATTTGCAGCTAACATGGAAATTTTTCCCAATAAGGACCAAGTTTAAATTCCATTTGGAGAACCAAGAAAACCATAGAAAATAGGTGCAGGGGTAGGCGATTCGGCCCTTCGAGCCAGCACCGCCATTCAATATGATCATGGCTGATCATCTAAAATCAGTAACCCGTTCCTGCTTTCTTCCCATATCCCTTGATTCCATTAGCCCGAAGAGCTAGGTAGACACAACATGCTGGAGTAACTCAGCGGGACAGGCAGCACCTTTGGAGTGAAGGCATTCCTTCTCTCCAGAGATGCTGCCAGTGCCACTGAGTTACTCCAGCATGTTGTGTCTACCTTCAATTTAAACCAGCATCTGCAGTTCTTTCCTAGCCGTAAGAGCTATATTTAACTCTCTCTTGAATACATCCAGTGAATTGGCCTCCACTGCCTTCTGTGGCAGAGAATTCCATAGATTCACAACTCTCTGGGTGAAAAAGTTTTTCCTCATCTCAGTTCTAAATGGACTACCACTTAGTCTCACACTGTGACACCTGTCACTGGACTCCCCCAACATCGGGAACATATTTCCAGCATCTAGCCTTTTTCTAACCATGGCCTGTTCCCTTTCTCATTGTTAATTTTTTGCATATCTTTCATTCATTTGTTTTATATCTCCCTCTATCACCATCTATATCTCTCGTTTCCCTTTCATAGAAACAGAAAATAGGTGCAGGAGTAGACCATTCGGCCCTTCGAGCCTGCACCGCCATTCGATATGATCATGGCTGATCATTCAACTCAGTATCCCATCCCTGCCTTTTCTTCATACCCCCTGATCACTTTAGCCACAAGGGCCACATCTAACTCCCTCTTAAATATAGCCAATGAACTGGCCTCAACTACCTTCTGTGGCAGAGAATTCCACAGATTCACCACTCTTTGTGCAAAAAAATGATCTTCTCATCTCGGTTCTAAAATACTTCCCTCTTATCCTTAAACTGTGACCCATAGTTCTGGACTTCCCCAACATTGGGAACAATCTTCCTGCATCTAGCCTGTCCAACCGCTTAAGAATTTTGTAAGTTTCTATAAGATCCCCCCTCAATCTTCTGAATTCTAGCGAGTACAAGCCAAGTCTATCCAGTCTTTCTTCATATGAAAGTCCTGACATCCCAGGAATCAGTCTGGTGAACCTTCTCTGTACCCCCTCTATTACCCTGACTCTCAGTGTGAAGAAGGGTCTCGACCCAAAACGTCACCTATTCCTTTTGTCCAGAGAAGCTGTCTGACCCGCGGAGTTTCTCCAGATTTATGTTCTCAAATATCTTCATTGTGTGAAGTTTTTTTTAATAACATCGAACATTGTTCTTAAGTCCAGCTGAATGCTTTTATTTTAAAGCAGTTTGGATAACAGTGGTGCCTTTGGGTTTAAGAAACCCACTCCCCCTATGATGTGACACAAACCTCAGGAAAATCCAAGTGCGATAAATCCAAAGTAACAGGCAGGTATTTGGGATATGAAGCTGGATCTAACCCCTTTTGGACCTGTCCCACCTGGACATCATTTGTGCATCACGCAGGTGGCGTGCGAGGATGTTGAGAATCCCAAAATCCCGGTGCGCCGCGCGCTACCACACGTCACTGCCTACGCCACCACGTCTCACCATGCGCTTTGGGCGCGTCGGGCGTCGTGACGCATAAACGATGTTGTGTAAATGACGCCCAAGTGGGACTGGCCCTTTAATTATCAAAAGTCTCACGCTGCCTCGGCAAGGCCAGCAGTACAATCAAGGATGTGTCACACCCTGGCCACTCCCTCTTTTCCCATCTCCCATCAGGCTAAAGATCTAGGTGTGAAAACGCACACCTCCAGATTCAGGGACAGTTTCTTCCCAGCTGTTATCAGGCAACTGAATCATCCTACCACAACCAGGATGTGGTGCCGTCCTGAACTACTATCTACCTCATTGGTGACCCTTGGATTGTCCTCGATCGGACTTTGCTGGCTTTACTTTGCACTAAACACGATTCCCTTATCATGTATCTGTAAACGGCTCGATTGTAATCTTGTATTGTCTTTCCGCCGACTGGATAGCACGCAACATAATAGTTTTTCCCGGCACCTCGGTACACGTGACAATTAATGAAACAAAACCAAAAAAGCCATTCCGTCAGTTCCATGAGACGTTCCCTCTGTGAAGATTGCTTTGTGATGGGAGGAGGGCAGTAGATTCTGAAGATGACAGTCAACTCTTCCTGCTGTTGATCACTTGCAGGACTGGGCCTTCAGGTACACCTGTGGGAAGGGTGGACGGTCGGACAGGTAATATTCACCTGGACTCGTTGCGGTGAGTTACACAAAGCGCTGGTGGTGGAATAACCCATCCAGAGTGGCCAAGGGTGGAGGAAGCTCTCGCACTTCAGTCCCAACTCCTGTCTCTCAGGGACCGGCAATCGCTCATCCAGGTGGGCCACTGGCGTGAGGTAGACCTGCAGAGCAACAATGGAGAGCAGAAACAGCAGAAGCCTCTTCACCACATCCTTCTCAGCTGGGATGGTCTTCCGGGGCTGTGGATCCAAATAGGGAGAGAGTCAATGAAAGGATCTGGGGAACAGTCTCACTCGCTAGAATTTAGAAGATTGAGGGGGGATCTTATAGAAATTTACAAAATTCTAGAAGTGTTTCGGCCCGAAACGTTGCCTATTTCCTTCGCTCCATAGATGCTGCTGCACCCGGTGAGTTTCTCCAGCTTTTTTGTGAACCTCCGATTTTCCAGCATCTGCAGTTCCTTCTTGAACAAATTCTTAAGAGATTGGACAGGCTAGATGCAGGAAGATTGTCCCCGATGTTGGGAAAGTCCAGAACAAGGGGGTCACATGTTAAGGATATGGGGGAAATCGTTTAGGACTGAGATGAGAAAAACATTTTTCACGCAGTGGTAAATCTCTGTAATTCTCTGCTGCGGAAGGTAGTTGAGGCCAGTTCATTGGCTATATTTAAGAGGGAGTTAGATGTGGCCCTTGTGGCTAAGGGGTTCAGGGGGTATGGAGAGAAGGCAGGTACGGGATACTGAGTTGGATGATCAGCCATGATCATATTGAATGGCGGTGCAGGCTCGTAGGGCCGAATGGCCTCTACTCCTGCACCTATTGTCTATGTTTCTATGGTTCTACAGGTGCACCATGGAAAGCATTTTATTGGGATGCATCACGGCTTGGTTTGTAAACAGTTCCATCCAAGATCGCAAGAAAGTGCAGCGAATTGTGGACGCAGCCCAGACCATCAAGCAAACCAACCTCCCTTCCATTGTCTACGTTTAAACCTCACGCTGCCTCGGCAAGGCCAACTCGCTTATTCAAGGACCAGCCGCACCCTGGCCAGTAGCTCTTCTCCCCTCTACCACCAGGCAAAAGGTACAGAAGTGTGAAAATGCACACCTCCAGATTCAGGGACAGTTTCTTCCCAGCTGTCATCAGGCAACTGAATCATCCTACCACAACTAGAGAGCAGTGCTGAACTACTATCTACCTCATTGGTGACTCATGGACTATCCTTGATCGGACTTTGCTGGCTTTACCTTGCACTAAACGTTATCCCCTTATCATGTATCTGTAAACTGTAAATGGTTCGATTGTAAACATGTATTGTCTTTCCGCTGACTGGATATCACGCTGCAAAAAGCTTTTCACTGTACCTCGGTACACGTGACATTAAACTCAACTAGTCTACCAGCTACATCAAATCTATATTGGTTCT
>NW_026576003.1:0-18682 GCF_028641065.1 Leucoraja erinaceus | reverse complement strand
TAACATCTCAGGATGTCTGCTGTGCCACAGCGACGGGAGTAGAATGACGAGGTGAGATAAATCATTTTACGAGGGACTGGTCAGTGGGCATGGATCAAAGTTTCTGGATAATTTGGACCCGATTTTTTGGGAAGTGCGAACTGTAAAAAAGGACGGTTTGCACTTGAACCGATGTTGAACCAAAATCCTGTGGCTGGGTTATTTGCAAAGGCTAATGGGGCACTTTAAACTATTATTGGTTGTGGTAAGTGGAATCAATGGGAAGAGCTAGCAGGTGTGTGAGGCAGGAGGCAGTGAATGGTGCCTCTGACCCCAACATGTAGGGGAGAAGTGACAAAACACCAATAAACATAGAATAAGAGGATAGGTGGGTTTTGATTACATTTATATTGTTAATGCTATAAGCCTTATAAGAAAGGTGGTGAATTAGTGGGCCTGGATTGACCCTGGAGTATGATGTTTGGGGCGATCAGTTAACATGGTTGCAGTGTGGCTTGGTTTGGGAAAACTAATACTCGCTAGGATGTCGTTGCTTCAGGGTATAGAATTGGAGACGCAAGAGGTGAGTAGCATTGCTTATCAGGAAGATAGTACAAGCAGTGCTTTGGCAGGGTCGATTATCATGTCTCGTCTAGGAGGCAATTGGGTGAACTGATAATGGAAGGGGTAGCAACACTTATAGGGGTGTAGTATAGACCGCCACATTGGGAGCGAGAATGTGGAATGAGCATATTTACGATTGCAGATATAGTAGGACCCAAGGGTAGTGATTTTGGAGTTTACAACTTTCCACACATAGAACTGTGAAACCCATTCTGTAAATGGGCGGAGTTTTCGAGTTTGTAAAATGTGTGCATGATCGTTTTTTGGCCGCAATACATATCCCTTACCTACTAGAGAATGCGGTGCTGGACCTCCTGGTTGGAAATTAACGTTTCGGTGGCAGATGTTATGCTTGGAACGTGCTGGACCCAGTGCCTTCACATACCAATTAGTTTTCAATATCCTTAGAGAGGGACAACACTGGCCCTAGGGTGTAGATTTTTGTGTGAGAAATGCTAACTTTGAGGAAGGCGAAGGATTTAAAAGGAGTAATTGGGTACCGTTTGTTTTTAAGGGAAGATGTGGAAGAGAAATGGAGTACATTTAAAGGGGAAATTTTAAGAGTCAGAATTTCTTTATGTTTCCTTTTCGGTTGAAAGGCAATCGTAAAAATTGTAAAGAGCAAATGGTTTTTCAAGGGATATTGGACACTTGGGTTCGGAAAAAGAAGGGATAATCTAGCACTAACTAATAAGGCAGCAAGGAGTAAATTGATTTGCTTGTGTAGAATAGAAGAAAGTAAAAAGAATCTTACGATAAGAACCTATAAAAAGCTAACAATAAGATATGGCGTTGCCTTTGGTCAAGTAAGGTAAAAGTAATCCGCCGAAGGGTTTTCTAACACGCTATCTTTAAAAGCCAAAAGGATAAGCAGGGATAAAATTGGTTCCTTTAGAGAGTCAGAGTGGACAACTAATCTGCAGAGCCAACAGCGAGGGGGAGATATTGAAACAGATTTTCTTTGCTTCGGTATTCACCAAGGAGAAAGATATTTGAATTATGTGAGTTAATGAGAAACCAGTAGAGTACTATAGCACCGTTGAGTATCAAAGTAGGAAGTACTGACAGACACTTTTGCGAATACATAACTGGATAATTCTCCCAGTCCAACAGGTATTCCCTAGAAACATTGAGGTACCGTATAAGTGAGACAAATAGCAGGCTTATGGTAAAAATATTTTTCAAATGTCATTAAAACGTAAATAGTGCCTGGAGGAGTTGCGGTACTGCTATGTTGTTCCATTGTTTAAAAAAGGGGGGGTATAAGGACGTAAAACCTATGCCATCTGTAGACCTTGTTATTTTGACGTCAGTGTTTTCAAATTAATTCTGGCATAATCTACTTATAGATAATATATATAACGCATCTGGATAAACATGGTCTGAGTTAGGAAACATCAAGCATGGATTTGTGCCTGTAAGGTCATGTTTAACCTAATCTTGCGTGAATTTTTTTGAAGATGTTACTCTCGGAACTTTGAATGAGGGTAACGCAGAGTGGCATGTTGTGTTATATGGACTTCAGTAAGTGGCCCCCCCTTTGACAAGGTTCCTCATGAGAGTGTTGGTTTAAGAAGGTGCCATGGTTGGGGTATTAAAGGGTGGATTAGCAAGATGGATTCAACAGTGGCATGAATGGGGATATGCCGATAGAAGTAATCGTGGATGGTATGTTTTGTCAGGTTGGAGGGCCAAGTGCCGAGTGTGGGTGCCTCAGGGAGCTCTGTTGGGTTCCACTGTTGTTTTGTCATTGTACATATCAGAATGATTCTGGATGATGGTGTTGTAAACCGGATAGTATACTAGTTCAGATTAGAGTACTACGATAGGTGTGGTTCGCGTGTATGCGAAGTAGGACTTTCAAAGTCACATGAGATTATGTTGCTGCCAGTTGGAATAGTGGTCTGAAATATGGCAGGATGGAGTTTAATCTCTGATAAGTGTGTAGGAGGTTCTGACATCTGTGGCTAGGTAAACATCAAAAATAGGACTTACTATTGCAAATGGTAGGGAATTGAAGAATGTATGGTGAACAGAAAGGGGATCTGTGAATAACTGTGCACTATAATTTAGATTCCCTTGGAAATTGAAATCTCATATAGATAGGGTTGTAAAGAAAGCTTTTGGTGTGCTTGGCCTTTATTAAATCAGATCATTGCGGTATAGATAGTATTGTATGTAATGTTAAAATTTGTACAAGGTCATTGGTGAGGCCAATTCTGGAGTATTAGTGTACAATATATTGGTCGCCAATGAGAGTAAGTATGTCCAACACAATAAAGAGTCAGAGGAGATTACCTATTTTGCCTGGGTTTCGCAACTAAGTTACCGTAGAAAGGTTAAACAATGTTAATCTTTATTCTTTGGAGCGCAGAAGGTTAAGTGGGGACTTGAAGTAGAGCGTTTTTTAAATGATGATAGGGTATAGATCCATGAGTGACACGATGTAAAAGGCTTTTTCGCATCTGAGATTAGGGCAAGAATTCAACGGTCAGGGGGTACCTTGACATTGAGACCTAAGGGACTGATAGTTTAGGGGTAACATGAGTGGGAGCTCCTTTTATCCTCAAGTATAGTGGTGGCTGTGTAGGAATAGCGCGTTCGCAGTGAAGGTGGTTGGAGGCAGTTGTCCAGTTTTTTTATCATTTAAAATAAATTGGGATAGTTATAATGTAGCGTCAGGATAGAGTGGGGAGAATGGAGGTTTCTTAGTCATGAGCAGCAGTACTACACCAGCGTACTAAGCAGCTTAGGGGTAGGATTATGGTGTTCTGGCCGAGCTCACGGACCTAGGAAGGGTCCGAAATGGCCTGGTTTCCCCCGTGCTGTAATTGTTATATGGTTATATGGATTTATAATGATTTATTCACCGGTCGCCTGCTCAAACCTGCATTGTCTACTTTCAATCACTGGTTACCATGACGCCCAGGTCTCGTTGGCATATCGCCTTGTCCTCAATCGTCCACCCGTTAGAATATAGTCTGAGATGCCATCCTCTTTTTTGCCACCGAAGTGGCTCGCCTCACTGTAGTCCCATTATACTGCATCTTCCATGCATGTTCCCATCCCCCGACTATACAAGTCACCTTGCAGCCTCCGAGTCATCCCCCTCACAGCTAGAACACTGCCCCCCTTAGTGACCTCCGCAACGTAGAGATTTTGCATTTAATGTCCTCGTGCAAAATATTAATATATAGTGTAAATAGCTGGGGTCCCCAGCCTGACCTTTCTTAACCCTCATATCACTGCCTGCCCTTCTGAAAGGGAGCCCGTTAGCACTCCTAACTCGTTCTTCATGTTATGCCGGCAAGTTCTCTATCCACATCATACTGAACCCCCATTACAAACATGAGCTTTAAGTTTTGTATCTATCCTCTTATGTTGGAACCTTGTCGAAAAGCCTTCTGGAAGTCAGATACACCACATCCACTGGTTCTCCCCTGGATCCACGCGACTAGTTTACCATCCTCGAAAATTGCTATAAGATTCGTCAGACATTATTTACCTTTCGTTAAATCCAGGCTGACGTTGTCCCAATGATTGTCACCCCTTCACCAAATGTGCTGCTAATCGGATCCATTTAATACCCTGACTCATAGTAGTTTCCCCCCTACCGCTGTTAGAAACTCACTGGTCTTTATTTCCCGGTGTCCCTCTTTTCCTCAAAGATCTCCCTCCCTTCTACAAACGTGGGGTTCCGTTTTCTACCCGCTCCAATCCTCAGGAACTATTCCTAATCTAAAGAGTGTTTTGCAAGATCTTACTAATTGCATCCACTATTTCTGGAGCTTACTTCCTTAAGTACTCTCTGGGATGCATCCTATCTGCCCGTGGTGAGTTATTCGGCCTTGAATCCATGTCAATTTACCCAACACCACTTCCTCGGCTAACCTGTTGTCAACTCAGTTCTCCATCTCCTTTACCCGCGTCCCCCTCTGCTCATTTCCTGGTACATTATTTAGATGTCCTTTCCCTTAGCTTGACGAACCAAAGTGTTATTCAATTGGTCCTCCACTGCCAATTCCGTGTTACCCATGTTCAACTTCATCTCTTGTTTCTGACGTGCAATAGGGACCTTACATTGGTCTTTAACTAATCGCTATGCTCGTGCACGATCTCTAAAACACTTTTGGCAGGCTCAGGTTTTATAAGGTTTAACTGCCAGTTTTCGTTTTATAACGTCTTCGCTTATTCCTTCTTCCGATATACGCCTTGGATCCCTCCGCGCTGGTCTCTGAATGCTCCCGCATCCTCTATTCTGCTTTGTTCTTCCTGCTAACTTTGTACGCATCATTCTTCTGGCTTTGCTACTATCCCTGGTTGATTTCCCGTTGCGATTCCACGGATGTAGCTACCCTTCCTGATTTGATTCTTTTTGCACAAACTGGGAATTAACATTTTTTTCGCTAGTTCATCATAAGTCTTCCTTTGTAATCGTCCCTTCCAATTGCACTATCCCCGCCTCAACCCGTTTAAATGAATTGCCCAGTCATCTATGGCCAATTTTCACGTCTCATAATACCCGCAAAGATTACAACCTTTCTTCTTTAAGCTCAGAACTATTGTTTTCTGAATAACAATGGCACTCTAACTCCATCCTAAATGAAGATCTCAAACCCTATTAGTGGTCCCTCTTGCCCAAGGTGGCACTTACAACAAGACTGCTAACCAACCCTTCCTCATTACTCCAATATTCAGTGCTAGAATAGCCTGCTCTCTTCGCCGCGTAGTGGAGTCTCGCTGGGTGCCACTTGTGATCGTTTTTCCCTAAAAACCAAGCATTCGATTCTTGTTCAGGTGTGACATTTAGTCCGAAACACGACAGGTCTCGTCACAGGTCTCCACCTTTAAGCCTGGCCTGCACTGCTGCTCATTCCAACTTGGCTGTGACCCCCCCCCCCCCGCGCGTCCCCATTCGTCCCCACTATGTCAGTCATGTGGGTTTTCAGCAACGGGAAACCCGAGTTTCTGGTCCCTGACCCTTTATTGCCATGTGCATGAGCCTCCTAAAACCTGGTATCTTCTGTTGCAGTCTCATTCATTTTCTATTAAAGCGACTCTAAGATGACCTTCACACTGCCTGGCACTGCCCCCCGTCCCACTATGACCGCGACCCCCCACATCTGCACACTGGCATCAGTGGGGTTTTCAGGAAAGAGAATTAAGCCACCAGAACAGCACTCACACAAAACAATACCCCTTTTTTCCAGGCTTGTTCAGAAGAAGGACCTCTACATCAGTCTCCCCATGTTTAAAAAAATAAAACCCCTAGACAATTCTATTCATCATATTACTTTTATATAATATAGTTACAATTATTAGATTTTAATTAAGTCTATTTATCATTAGTTGAAATTCTCTATAGATATAGGTATACATAATATATAGTTTAAATGACTGTCATCAGCAATAGGCTGCCCATGGTTTAATATGGGCATATGGCCACTAGTGGCGCTTACTTCCCGGCTTCATTTTCTAGTTTAGTTTCATCAATTATGTGCAACTTTTGGCACTTGACACTTAGACATCCATTCAATGATATTCCTGCGAAACTGTGCAATTTAGATGTTGTTCAAGCTGTTGGTCACAAAAATGTACCCGTCTAGACTGAACAAGCTGATCAGGAAGGCCGCGCTCGGTTGGGGCTGAGCCACTAAAACGGTCCAGCAGTCAATAGTCAATAGTCACTCTCAATAGTCATAGTCCATATTCTATTTAATTGTCATTTGTACCCCTGGAGTCCAATGAATGCGTTGTTCTGCAGGCCAGCATACCCAATCGTACCCCATACACAACAAATTTACAGTTTAGCATAAACATCCATCACATAGTGGGATGTAGGCGCAAAAAATTATCTCTCCCACTGGCACTCAGACTCATCCCACTCTCCGAGCCGATGTCGAGTCAAAGTCAAAGCCCGAAGCCCCCGCTGGTCGATTGGTCCCGCGGGCCATTAAAGCCACGCCGGTGGTGCGAATGTGTTCAGCACACCGGGTCCTGAGTTTAGAGCCCCCGGCGTGGCTCTCGCAGAGTCCCGCTGACCTTCCGATTGCACGCGCGGAGCAGTGATGTGGCCCCGCCAGGACGCTTTTCGACCCCACGGGAACTCGTGTGCGGGAGAATTCGCCGTTGCACTGGAGCCCTGAAAAGCTAGTGCTCCCCAACTCTCTCAGGGTCACGCTAGCTCGGGCTCCCTGTGTCAGTAATGTTCCATTTCCGTTGTCTCGTGCGGTGCCAGAGCTTCCCCCCGCTCCGCCCTTCAATCTTCGAGCTACCGCTACCGGGCGCGAGTGGCGGTGCGGTCCCGGGGGCTGCCACCGCTCACAACCCCGTCCGGCACTCGGCCCGCTCCGCGACGGTGCGGTGGAGTCGTCACCCTGGTCCCGGCTTCTTCTGTTTGAGGGCCGCTCCTCGTTGTCAGAGCCTCAACTACCACTGAACCCGAACTAAAAAAGGTCGGGTCTCCTCAGGGAGAGATTTTAAAAGTTTCCCGGCCTCGCCTCCCATACCCCCCGCGCCCCCTCACCACTTTATTTGCCCCCCCCCCTTCCCCCCTCGCCCCCCCCCCCCCCGCACACTACACACCACAACATTAAAATAATAAAAACTACCATATAAACATAGGACAAAAAATAATACAAGCGCGTACAATGCTGCATAGAGGCCGCTGCTGACCATGTCGCGCAACGCCTACCCCGGTTTGTACAGTTGTCAGAGGCCAGAACTTCTGAACACCTAGGTTCAATAATTGACCAACCCCACCACACACTCCAACGCCCCTGAAGGTGATCAAGTGCCAAGCATCTTCATTCTCGACTGAAGAGACACCATGTGGAAAACGAAGAGATATCGGAAGTCAGTTATACCCTGCTTCTATAGAGGTTTGATAATGCACAAAACTAATTTTTGGATTTTTTTTGAGAAGGATTCCGATCATATCATGTATTTTAACTTATTTCGGATTGAAGCTATCTGTGGAAATGTTTTCGTTTATGCTCTGTTTCTTGAATCTGTTGTGGACACTGTACTTTTCCTGTAAAGATTATTTAAAGGTTATTCAAATTCATAGACACATGTTTGATGCTCCGGTGGGCCCCAGCCTATAATGTTGGGCGACTTCCCGAACCGGGGTCAGAGTTTTTAGAATTAAAGAGGATGTCATTTTAAGACTGAGGTTAGATAAGACCTTTTCACCTCAGAGAGGTGTGTGAATTTGGGGATAATTCCTTGCCACAGAGGGAGTGGTGTCCAAATCACTAGAAATTGACGAGAGAGGTTAGATAGAGCCTCTAGGGGCGATTGGAATCAAGGTATATGAGGTAGTAGCAGAGGCACGGGTTTAGTGATTGGGGGGGCCGATCCTCCATGATCCCAAATCAATATGGAATTGAACTGGCACGAAAAGGTCCGAATGGCCCCATCGTGCACCCCCCTATTTTATATGTGTCCTAGGGTTTGAATGAAGGCCAGGCTGCATCGACACGTTTGCGTCTAACTGTTCTGTGCTCACTCATCACTCATGGTCTCAAAGGCCTCAGCCGTTCTACCATACGGATAACCCCCAGTGCCTCTGCACTTGAATGTCGCTCCGTGATGTGATGATCTCCCATGACTCAATGCACCTGGCTGCTTGGTGTCTGCCAAGAAAAAACAGTTAACAGCGTATCCCCGCTCCACTATTGATCCACCTCAGGTATTTCCAATCAGTATCGGTTCTGTTTATAAATTATGTTTAATAATCCACCATCAGGGCCTTCCATGCCGACATGTTTCTCCTCTTAACCTTCAGCATACGGTGTTGAAAACTTATCTCATATTCGCCACGTGCATGTAGCATAAGTGATATCGAAGTCACACGCAGGCCGCTAAATTGCTTTCCGTATTCACGCAGCTCCCCCAAATTAATCCTTAACCCTTTACGGTGATTGAGTACTTTCAATATCTGGCCTCAAACGCGAACTCACGAGCCAGACAACCAAGATTTTTCAGCATGGTTTCTCTTACTTCAGATTGCGGTCTGTTTAATCACGTTTTAAGTGCCTACCGACAGAGAGAACGCATCTTAGCGGAACATTATGACAATATATACCGTAAACATAACGCTCATATGTGACGTGCAATAAGTAAAATTATGGCGTCTCTGTCAGCGACCGCGTGCTGTGACTCATGTTATATTACTGCTTGTTATCGGCGGTTGATAACTTCTAACATTTTAGTTTATATACACTCGCGGTGGCACACAACACGTTTGAAGGTTTTCAGGGATTGTAAAAACGGTGTAGAATGACATTAGTCTTATATATTGAATGTTTCATTTTCCAATGTTTTAAACCTTCTTGCATGCAGTCTTCCTGTGAATATGAGGGGAGCTAAGTGTGCCACTTTGTCAAGAAAGGAGGGAGAGAGACAGCAGGGAATCATTGAGGAGCATTACCCTGACATACAACAGTGGTCTGGGGGAAGATTCCTGGAGTCGATTATCACAAAGTGTAATATCGAGGCCTTGGGAAAGCATAAAAATTTATCGGTCTCAATTTCGTCATGCATTTTGCGAAGGGAAACTCAGTGCTTGACGAAATTTTTATAGATTTTTTCACAGTACGTTAACAATGTAAAATGGACAAGGTGATAGCCAGTGTTTATATAATGGTACCTGGGCATATAACCTTTAATAAGTTCCACACAGGATACAGTTTGGCACAAAATTACAAGCACATGTATTGTGTGGGGGGTGGCGGGGTATGGTGACATGGGAGCGCTATCACAAGTTGTGTATAAAGAGAAGAAAACCAAGTAGTAGGTACCTTTCCTAAGTTAGTCAGTGAGTAGTTGGGATGCCGAAGGCTCGTGATGTGGGCTAACCTAATATTTATATATATAGAAAACATTAATGCTTTAGTATGGGGAAATAAAAGTAACATTTGCAGATAACACAAAACTGGGTGCTTGTGTGCCCTGTGAAGAAATTCGGCCATGATCGACGCTGGTTGATTTTGACAGGTTGGGTGAGTGGGCAGATGCATGGCAGTGGGTTGTCAGGTATTATGTGGGTAATGTTAGGTTTACCACTTTGGTGGTAAAAACGGACTGAAGGGAGATTATTAGCTTGTATGGTAAGACACAAACTGTTTGCAGTAACTCCGCGGGTCTAGCATAACCTCTGTAGCGAATGTCATGGGTTGGACAGAATTAATGTTTCGAGACCCTTCTTCAGACTAATGGCAGGGTAGGGGCGGTACAAAGACTCGAATGTCGTCTGAGACAGTACAACTATTGAAATAACTGGGCCTGGAGGGGCTGGGAGCTAGAAGGCAACGGCTATCTTAAGCGTAGATATACGTCAATCTTCATACAGATAGGTATGTAAAATACCAGCGAGTAATGTGAGGGCTGTGTCCTCCAATTTGCGCTAGGCCTCACTCCGACAGTGGAGGGAGGCCCAGGACAGAAACTTTTGGGGGAATGGGAGGGGTATTGACATGCAGAGCCCCGTGTAGATGAAAAGTTAGAGACGGACTGATTGGAGATATTCAGCGAAACTACGCTCTCGAGTCCTGTGCTTGGCTCTGCCTATGTAGAGACGTTTGAGCACAGGTGTACCAGTAAATCCGTAGATAAGGTTTGATGATGTGCACGTGAAATCATCTGCCTCTCGCGAACGTCTGTCGCGAAGTTCGTTTAAGTCCGTGTTGATGGATAGAGGGTGGATATAAAGGGACAGTGTTTCACCTCCTGCGGGTTGCGAGGGGAAAGTACCTGTGGAGGTGGGTGGTTGGGCTGGGATGAGGATAGTCACCCAGGGATGATCTGGAGGGTACGTGTTCTGCGCGAAAGCATAAAGGTGTTGGATATGGCTAGATGTGCCCAGTAATGCCCATCCCGTCCCAGTGGTGGTCGCAAAATGGTTTGAAGGATTTCTGCTATAATTTCCACGTGCTTGTCCACGTCCACAGAGTTGACGTGGACAAAGCTTTTCCTGTTCTGACTGAAGCAGAGTTGACGTGGACAAGCTATTTCCCACTGACGATTAGGGAAGGATTCAATACAAGGGACAATGACGATAAATTATGGGACTGAAGTTTTTAGGGGTGAACATTAGGTGGACCTTCTTTACTCAGGCGTGGTAAGCTGCTGTTTGCATGGAGCTTCCAGTTGAAGGTGGGGGAGGTAAACAGGTTCGTTAAAATGCATTTAAATAAATAATTGGATCGTTATCAATGGATGGGATTGGATGGAGGGGTTATGGTCGATCGCAGGTATATGGAGTAGGGGAGATTCTGTGTTCGGCACGGCCTATAAGAGTCGAGATGGGCCTGTTCCGTGCTGTAATATTGTTATAAGATGGTTATTATATCTTGTTGTAGTTTATATTCGACAAGCGTGTTGGAGTGGAGGGTGAAGATCAGGGCATTATATGTCCTTGTTACAAAGATGGGGGGCGCAGGTTGTGGAAAGGGAAAGTACAACCGAGACCTGGGGTCAATGTGTACCCTCAGTCACAGCAATTACGCATGTCCAGGTACAACAGTGAAAAAAGCTAGATGGCACGTTGGCCCTCATTCTGGAGTGGGAGTGGGATGTGTTAAGCAGCCGGTTTTCGTGGTGCCCATTGGCCCCAACGTATATCAGGTAAAACGGGATTATGTTCCTATATGTGAATTTTAGGAGCCGGACCACAACAACTGTTAGACCTGGAATGTAAGCATCTCTGGATTACTCCCAGTACAACGCTAGTCAGCGTAAACATCGGATGGATATTGCCGACGACTAACTGGCTGTGAAAAATGGGGTGCAAGGGAAAGTATTTAAAAATTATAGGGCGTTGGAAACAGTTCTAAGGGAGGTGGGAACTCATTACAAACAGGACGGTCTGCACCTGGGCTGGAATAGAACCAATGTCCCTTTTTTGGGGCGGAGTGTTTGCTGTCGATGAAGAATTAAACTAATGTGACATGGGTGGGATCATTATCATAGAGACAGAGGGTTTTAAAATGAGTATAGAATCAATAGTTATCAAGGTAAAAATAATCCCCTTATCAGGGGTATAACTGCATGCTCCCTCCCTGGTGTCTCTCTCTCTAGCTCCGGTGACAGACCACGTACAGCTAGTATAGCACTTATGTGAACAGTTAATAAAAGCTACAGTTAAGACAATGTGTTGTTGAGACTTCTTTACATGGTGTCTCAGCTGTGAGACCCTGCGCCTCCTGTTTGCCGGTTTTCTTTTATTTTATACCCCAGTACCCTTATCCTGTTTCCTTCCCTCGTGCCATGGCCAACTCGTGCCGCAAGCCCGACCCGCTTGTATTTGATGGGGACATTGCCCATCGATGGGATGTCTTCCGACGTGATTTTCAGCATTATGTGACCATCGCCCACCCTGCTGCCAATGCTGAGACGCGTGCATCTCTGCTCCTCAACTTGGCCGGTCCCGACGCCCTGGAACGGTCTGAGTCGTTTGTGTATGCTGCTGGTGAGGATGCCCTCGACCCGGTATGTCTCATTGCTAAGTTCACTGCCCTGTGTGATGTTCCCACCAACAGTATTTTGGAGCGTTTCAAAATGTTTAGCCGTCGGCAGAGCGCTGACGAGTCCGTCACTAACTACATCGCCGCGTTGAGGCACCTGGCTCGGCGCTGCCGCCTTGATGCCCTGACCCCCGAACAGGTGACTCGTGATATCCTTGTATACGGCCTCCGCGATGCTAAACTGAGAGCAGAACTTCTCAGAAAGCCCGAACTTTCTCTGGATGAGGCTCTACACGCCGCACTCATGGCTGAGGCTGTCGCCTCTACCCTGCCACCCGAGGACACTCCTGTCGACTTTGCCTCTGCCACCGGCCGGCGCCGGGACATTGCCCCGCGGCGGCAACAGGGTCCACCCCCACTCAAGTCCGGCGTCGCCCGCCGCTGCCCCAACTGCAACTTTGCTACCCATCAATTCAACGTGTGCCCTGCCCTGGGGAAGACCTGCAATTTCTGCAGAAAGCTAAATCATTTTTCTGCAGCCTGCCGAGCCCGCGGGAATCAAGCCCCCCCTTTTCGGAGAGTGCCGGTCAACCTTGCTCAAGCTGATAGTGTGCCTGGCTCCGAGCACCTGCCTGATGATCTCACCCTCTCTGATATCAGTTGCTCCGAAGGGGAGGCCAGCGTGTTTTCGCTTCTAGACTCTCATGCTTTGGTTGCAAACCCTTCTGTCCGTGTGACCGTCAATGGTACGACCTTCTCAGCTAAGTTAGACACAGGCGCTTTTACGAATGTTATGTCAACAAGCCTGTTTCGCAAGATAAGGTCTGGTGAGAAAGTGTCTGCTGCCCACTCCCGCCTGCATGCATATGGGGGAGCCGTACTCGTTCCTGTGGGAAAGACAACTCTGCACTGCAAAGGTCCTGGAGGCCTCTCGGCCCCTCACTTTCTACCTGCTAGATTCCGACAACGTGACCCTGCTAGGCGCCCGAGCGTGCCAGGACCTCGGTTTGGTCTCCTTTCACCGCGACATCCATCAGGTGCAGACCCTCATGGACCCCCTCCGTGAATACCCTGACCGCTTCGATGACAGGCTGGGCAAGCTGCCCAGCTGCTACAAGATTGCTGTCGACTCCAGCATTGAGCCTGTGGTCCGCCCGCCACACCGCGTCTCCTTCGCCATGAAGGACAAGGTGAAGTCTGCGTTACTGAACATGGTCTCCAAGGGCATCCTGAAAGAGGTGAGCGAGCCCACCCGGTGGGTCTCCACCATGGTGGTGGCGGCGAAGAAGGACAAATCTGAGATTCGCATTTGCATCAACCCCAAGGACCTGAACCTGGCCATCAAACGCCCGCACTACCCGATGCGCACAGTAGAGGACGTCGCCGCACAGGTTGGCCCGGCCACTGTCTTTTCGGTCCTCGATGCCAAAAGCTCTTTCTGGCAGATACCGTTAGATGAACGTTCTTCCTACCTGACGACTTTCAGCACGCCTTTCGGAAGGTTTCGATTTTTGCGCATGCCATTCGGCATCAACTCTGCCAGTGAGGTGTTCCAGCGGACCATGGAGCAGCTGTTCGCCGGCCTGCCGTGTGCCATCATAGTTGACGACATCCTGGTCTATGGCAAGGACGTGGCTGAACACGACCTGAACCTCCGTAAAGTCCTAGATCGGGCCCGGGACATCAATCTGAAACTTAACCCGAAGAAATGTCGATTCCGCGTTAAAGAAGTCACTTACGTAGGCCACGTCTTTACCGCCTCGGGGCTGAAGCCCGACCCGGAGAAAACTGCTGCCGTCTCTGGAATGTCCCCTCCTACCGATGTGCCCGCTTTGCAGCGCTTCCTGGGCATGGTGAACTACCTGGGGAAATTTATCCCTGACCTCAGCGAACTGAGTGCGCCCCTGAGGGAGCTCATCAAAAAGGACACTGCCTGGCCCTGGTTCCCGCAGCACCAATGCGCCTTCGACGTCCTGAAGTCCCGACTGGTCAGTACCCCCACACTCAAGTTTTTTGACCTACAGCACCCCATTGTTCTCACCTGTGACGCTTCCAAATTTGGCCTCGGCGCCGCTTGCATGCAGCTCCACGACGGTCAGCAGCTGCCTGTGTCCTATGCGTCCCGCACCATGACCCCTGCCGAGCAGCGCTATGCTCAAATTGAAAAGGAACTCCTTGCTGTGGTGTTTGCTTGCTCGAGGTTCAAGGACTACATTCTGGGCAACACCTTCACGATTGAGACCGATCACCAGCCGCTAGTAACCATTCTTAACAAGCCGATCCACGCTGCTTCCTCCAGGCTGCAGCGTATGATGTTGCAGCTGCAACGGTTTACTTTTACCATCGTTTACCGCAAAGGCAAAGACATGTTCGTTGCCGACACACTGTCCCGCGCCCCTCTGCCATCCTCTGCCCGCCACCCCTACGAGTCGTCGGACCTAATGGTACTTAATGTCAACTTTGTGCCTTCAAAGCAGATGCAGTCCCTCATTTCCCACACTGCCAAGGATCCTGCCCTGCAGCTACTGTCCGACATCATCATCCAGGGTTGGCCTGAACGCCGCTCCTCCTTGCCGGCCAGTGTAGTCCCATACTTCCTGGTCCGCGATGAGCTCGTCCTGCACGACGGCGTGGTGGTTAAGGGGCACAAGGTCGTAGTGCCCGAATCACTGAGGGCTGCCTATTTTCAGTCTGCCCACAACGGTCATCCTGGGGCCGAGGCCACTCTGTCCAGCGCCCAGGGCCAGTTCTACTGGCCCAGCATGGCCAACGACATCCGGGAGTGGGTCTCTGCTTGCCCTTCTTGCAACAGCCTGGCTCCACATCAACAACGTCAGCCGCTGCTGCAACAACCTGCCCCCGATCTCCCCTGGACGGCGGTCGCTACTGACATTTTCGAGTGGCGTGGGAAGCACTTCCTGGTCCTCGTCGACTCCTATTCTAACTGGTTTGAGGTCGACCAACTCCACTCTCTCTCCTCCTCGGCTGTCATCGGGAGGCTGCGTCGCCACTTTGCCACTTTTGGCTCCCCTGCTCGCCTCCAATCTGACAACGGCAGCCAGTTCACCAGTGCCGAGTTCCAGCGTTTCGCTTCTCAGTGGAACTTTAAACATTATACCAGCAGCCCTGAATACCCCGCAAAGCAACGGCCTGGCGGAGCGTGCAGTCCGCAGTGCTAAGGGTTTGCTGGAGCACTGTCGGCTGTCCAAGTCGGACTTCCACCTGGCCCTGCTTAATCTCCGCAACATCTCCCGCGACCCTGCCCTGGGTTCGCCGGCACAACGACTGCTGTCTCGCAGAACTCGCCCCCCCCTCCCTGTTGCCCAACAAGCCCTTGCTCCCTCTGTTCTCCCGCCCGCCATTGTCCAGGAGCGTATCACCGCCAAGCACGACTCGCAGAAGCGCTCCCACGACCAGTCCTGCCGCCCCCTGCCGCCTCTGTTTCCCGGCCAGATCGTCCGGATGCAGACTACCTCTGGCCACTACAAGCTAGCCACGGTGGTCGGCGATGCCGGCTCACCACGGTCCTACCTGGTTGACCACGACGGCGTCATTTACCGCCGTTCCCGCCAGCATCTGCTGCTCGTTAACGAGCCTCCACCTCCTCCTGCTGCTCCCTTCTCCCCTCCCTTGCCGGATTCCGCTCCTGCCGTCCCACGGATGCCCAGATCCCTCCCTTCACCGTTGATTACGCCACCGTCTCCGCCTCCCAGCCCTCGTTCCCCCTCTACCCCGCCGGCGGTTGGGTCATCGCCCGCTCCTGTTTCTTCTCCTGCCGCATCTCCCCCTGTATCCCCGGTTCGCTCGCCTGCCCCGGCCCCGGCCGCTCTTGTTCCTGCAGGGGGAGGAGGTGGCGAGCTTCGCACCCGGTCTGGCAGGCTGGTCAAGCCGCCGGTTCGATACGGGGATTTCGTTTAGCTCTGTAATCATTGTATGCCTGCTTGTAGCGCATGAGACGTGGTCGCCCTGTCACTGTTATATTGCTTTGTTCCAAGAGGAAGGATGTAGATGGCTAGTGCATGTGCCTTTAACATAGTGACCTTACCACCCTTAACCACTCCCCTTATCAGGGGTATAACTGCATGCTCCCTCCCTGGTGATAGCAATGACTTACATTCGGTTGGAGGATGTGGATCGCTATGGTAACTAGCGCAACGCTAATCTAGAGCAGACAACCTAGTGGGAATTGTGTACAGGCCAGCCTAGCCATAGTATGTGCGTTGGGAATGGACCTCAAAAGGAAGTTGAGAAATGCTTGCCACAAAGATCAAACAGGTATAAATGGTTCTACTTCAATCTCCATATAGATATGGTAGAATCAAATTGGCATGGTTTTGCTGAGGAAGTTATTTTCTTGGAAATAATTGGGGATAGTTTTCTATGCCAACCATGTAGGTGGAAACGCACCGAGAGAGCATGCTATACTAGCCCATTGGTTCTTTAGTAATGAGGAAGTTCTTAGTTAGAAATCCTTGTTGTGCGTGGGGCAGAGGGGCCATAATATGGTTTGAAATTCAGAAATAATGGGTCCCCGAACATAAAGCAAGGTAACTGTTTTGTTATAGACGTGAACACCATAGGCCATGTTTGATTTGGCATTGGTTCTTAAAGTGGTATAACGGTTGAATATAATCACTTGGAAAGGCAGTGATTGAATGCATGGATGAAGCTACAGACACATTTTCACACCCAGTTTGCAAAATGGGCAAATAAAAATCAGGGAAGTAGTGCATCCGTGTATAACAATGGAAATCATGGTTCGTGATCCAAACAAAAGATAAAGCCAAATAAATTACCAATAAAAAGCAGTCCTACCATTGACCGTGAGAAATTCAAAGCCCAGCAGAGAGGTCCAATGTCGTAATTAGGAAAGGGACAATAGATTAGGAGGAAAACCGGCCAGGGAATAGAAAACAGACTGCACATATTTTGTAGATATTTGCCGAGACAAAAGATTAGTTAAAACAAATGTAGACCCCTTGCTGTCAGAAACAGGCGAATTGACCATGGGAACAAATCACATGGCATACCAATTGAATAACGTACTTGGGTTTGTCTTCACTAATGAAGATATATCAATAATCTCCGGAAAATGCAGGACCGTTGGTCAAATGCAGAGGGAAAACTGAGTGAAATCCAGGTTAGCAGGGAAGTGGTGTTAGGTACAATTGACATGGTTAAAGGTCGATAAATACCCAGGGCCAGGAATAAGTGTTCAATCCCACAGTACTAACGGAAGTAGCCGCAGAAAATAGTAAATACAAGTACTGATAATTTTTTCAAAACTCTCTTTTAGATGCTGAGTATTTCTCTGGGACTGGAGGGTACTCATGTAACCCCTCTTTTAAAAAAGGAGGGATAGAGGTAACGGGGAACTACAGAACGTTAGTCTTAACATCGGTGTGTGGGGACACTGCTTACAGTCAGTTAATTAAAGATGGATAGCACGCAACATTTGGAAAGTGGTGAAATCATTGGATTAAAGTCAGCATGGATTTTATATCGGTTGATCATGTCTGACGAATCCATATAATTTTTTCGAGTATGTAACTAGTAGATATGATAGGTAAGAAAACAGTCCATGTGTTATATCTGTCGCTTTCAGAAGGTTTTCCGACAAGTCCCACATACGAGATTGGTATACAAATTGAAGAACACGGTATTGCGGGTTTCAGTATTTGATATGGATAGAGAAATGGCTTGCAGACGACAGGAAGCAAATAGTAGGAGCAAACTGGTCATTTTCTGTAGGTAGGCAGTGACTAGTGGGGGTAACGCAAGGCCCAGTGCTGGACCCCAGCATTTACGATATATTTAACGATCTGGATGAGGACTTGAATGCAACATCTCCAAGTTTGCGGATGGACACGAAATCGGGGGTGCAGTGTTATCTGCGAATAGGATGCTAAGAGGCTGCAAGCGTAACTTGATATGGTTGGTTGAGGCACAATGCATGGCAGATGCCTTATAATGTGGATACAGTTGAGGTCATCCACTTTGATGGCAAAGCGAGCAGGAAAGTAGACTATTATCTGAATGTTGCCGATTTGAGACAAAGGGGAGATGCATCGAGACATGGGTGTTCATTGTAGACCAGAACAAAAACTCATTGAAAGTATGGAGCCTGGTGTAGCAAGCAGATGAAGGAAAGCGACTGGTGTATTTTACTTCGGGAGTCCCCCGCACCGTTAGTGACCACGCGAAAGAGGGCCGTCCGTCTAGCTGCGTGCGTCATTACCTCTGAAAGAAACGCGCGCAACGGACGGGAGCGGCACTGAATCCTCCCAGCGCCTTGGGCTAAAAAAGCGGGCAGGTAAGGAAAAGTTGAAGACTTTTACCTGCGTGTTTTCAGTTCAGGCAAGAATTTTTATTTATGTCAAGAGGCAGAAAATGTCGAAGAGAAGGTCCGCGGGGAAACCGGCTAGCCGAAGACCGCAGCATTCCGGGAGCGGACGGACGCTCATGATCCACCGACATTGCCGGCCGCGTTAGAACCGGCAGCAGCAGGGATGGTGCACGAGATAGCACCGTGGTGGTCAAAGCGGGACGTAAAGCCACCCATAAGTAGACAGACCGTAGACTCCGGGTGAGTCCAGGGGAAGAGGGATACC
>NW_026576002.1:0-18782 GCF_028641065.1 Leucoraja erinaceus | reverse complement strand
GGAGCGGCTGTGGGCTTGTACACTCTGTGGAGTTTAGAAGGATGAGGGGGATATCTCATTGAAACATATTAGGTTATTAAGGGTTTGGACAGGGTAGAGGCAGGAAACATGTTCCTGATTTTGGGGGAGTCCAGAACCAGGGGCCACACACACAGTCTTAGAATTCATTGGCTATATTTAAGAGGGAGTTAGATGTGGCCCTTGTGGCTAAGGGGATCAGGGGGTATGGAGAGAAGGCAGGTACGGGATACTGAGTTGGATGATCAGCCATGATCATATTGAATGGCGGTGCAGGCTCGAAGGGCCGAATGGCCTACTCCTGCACCTAATTTCTATGTTTTCTATGTTTCTAATAAAGGGGAGGCCATTTAAGACTGAGGTGAGAAAAAACCTATTCACCCAGAGAGTTGTGAATCTGTTTTGGAAGGATGAGAGGATATCTCATTGAAACGTATAAGGGATTGGACACGCTAGAGGCAGGAAAAATGTTCCCGATGTTGGGGGAGTCCAGAACCAGGGGCCACACACACACAGTTTAAGAATAAGGGGTCGGCCATTTAGGACTGAGATGAGGAAACACTTTTTCACCCAGAGAGTTGTGAATCTGTGGAATTCTCTGCCACAGACGGCAGTGGAGGCCGATTCACTGGATGTTTTCAAGAGAGAGTTGGATTTAGCTCTTGGGGCTAACGGAATCAAGGGGTATGGGGAGAAAGCAGGAACAGGGTGTGTGTGTGTGTGTGTGTGCGTGTGTGTGCGTGTCTATGTGTCCGTGTGTGTGTTTGTGTGTGTACGCGTGTGTGTGTGTGTGTCTATGTGTCTGTGTGTGTGTGGGGAATATGGGGAAAAAGCAGGAACAGGGTGTGTGTGTGTGTGTCTGCGTGTGTATGTGTCTATGTGCCCGTGTGTGTGTTTGTGTGTGTACGCGTGTGTGTGTGTGTGTCTATGTCTCTCTGTGTGTGTGGGGAATATGGGGGAAAAGCAGGAACGGGGTACTGATTGGGGACATCGAATGGCGGTGCTGGCTCGAAGGGCCGAATGGCCTCCACTCCTGCACCTATTGTCTGTGTTTCTATAGCTCAGATCCTGGCAACATCCTCGTAAATCCTTTCCAGCTTTTGGACGGGTACATGGATAGGACAGGATTGGAGGGGATATGGGCCAAACGCGGGCAGGTGGGACTAGTGTAGTTGGTCAGGTCAAGATAGTTTACTATGCACAATGAAATTCTTGCTTTGCTTCAGCACAACAGAACATAGTAGGCATGAATACAGAACAGATCAGTGTGTCCATATACCATAGAATATATATATACATATCTAAACACTATATATATATATACACACACATAAATACACAGATTATAGGCTGTTCTAGTTCATAGACAGAACTGCAGATACTGGAAAATCGAAGGTACGCAGAAATGCTGGAGAAACTCAGCGGGTGCAGCAGCATCTATGGAGCGAAGGAAATAGGCAACGTTTCGGGCCGAAACCCAAAGGAAATAGGCAACGTTTCGGGCCGAAACCCAAAGGAAATAGGCAACGTTTCGGGCCGAAACCCAAAGGAAATAGGCAACGTTTCGGGTCGAAACCCAAAGGGTTTCGGCCCGAAACGTTGCCTATTTCCTTCGCTCCATAGATGCTGCTGCACCCGCTGAGTTTCTCCAGCTTTTTTGTGTATGTTCTAGTTCAAAGCTTGTTTGAAGTTGAGTTTAATAGCCTAATGGCTGTGGGGGAGTAGCTATTCCTGAACCTGGACGTTGCAGTCTTCAGGCTCCTGTACCTTCTACCTGAAATGTAGCAGGGAGATGAGTGTGTGGCCAGGATGGTGGTGTGGGTCCTTGACGATGCTGCCAGCCTGTTTGAGGCAGCGACTTGCGATAGATCCCCCTCGGTGTTGGGGAAGGTCAGAGCCGATGATGGACTGGGCAGTGTTTACGACTTTTTGTAGTCTTTTTCCGCGCTCAAGTTGCCGAACCGGGCCACGATGCAACCGGTCGGTCAGCCTGCAGCTGTCGGGAGTGGGCATGTTGGGCATGTTTTGGCCCTTTCATAGAAACATAGAAATTAGGTGCAGTAGTAGAGGCCATTCGGCCCTTCGAGCCTGCACCATTCGCCATTCAATATGATCATGGCTGATCATCCAACTCAGTATCCCGTACCTGCCTTCTCTCCATACCCCCTGATCCCCTTAGCCACAAGGGCCACATCTAACTCCCTCTTAAATATAGCCAATGAACTGTGTGGCCTCAACTACCCTCTGTGGCAGAGAGTTCCAGAGATTCACCACTCTCTGTGTGAAAAAAGTTTTCCTCATCTCGGTTTTAAAGTATTTCCCCCTTATCCTTAAACTGTGTGACCCCTTGTCCTGGACTTCCCCAACATCGGGAACAATCTTCCTGCATCTAGTCTGTCCAACCCCTTAAGAATTTTGTAAGTTTCTATAAGATCCCCCCTCAATCTCCTAAATTCTAGAGAGTATAAACCGAGTCTATCCAGTCTTTCTTCATAAGACAGTCCTGCCATCCCAGGAATCAGTCTGGTGAACCTTCTCTGCACTCCCTCTATGGCAATAATGTCCTTCCTCAGATTAGGAGACCAAAACTGTATGCAATACTACAGGTGTGGTCTCACCAAGACCCTGTACAACTGCAGTAGAACCTCCCTGCTCCTATACTCCTATAACTTTCGGGAGAGGGGGGAGTGTCCAGGGTGTGTCTTGTCGGGGGAGGTGAGGGGGGGTGACAACGTTGTACTAACCCTGTGTTTTCCCCGCAGTGGGGTATCTTCTACATCCAACCGAACAAGACCAAGGCTTTGGGGACCTGTGACGAACATTCTGTGAACGTGACACTCAGCTTCCCGCAAGGGTTCATCAAACTCCGATTCCGAACGGTGAGAGATGGGGGGAACTCTCTCTGACTCGGGGGGTGGGGGGGTCAGGGATTAAACTTAGCCAAACTATCTCAACTTAAAGAAACAAAATTTTGGTCTCCAAATCTGAGGAAGGACATTATTGCCATAGAGGGAGTGCAGAGACGGTTCACCAGACTGATTCCTGGGATGTCAGGACTGTCTTATGAAGAAAGACTGGATAGACTCGGCTTGTACTCGCTAGAATTTAGAAGATTGAGGGGGGATCTTATAGAAACTTACAAAATTCTTAAGGGGTTGGACTGGCTAGATGCAGGAAGATTGTTCCCGATGTTGGGGAAGTCCAGGACAAGGGGTCACAGCTTAAGGATAAGGGGGAAATCCTTTAAAACCGAGATGAGAAGAACTTTTTTCACACAGAGAGTGGTGAATCTCTGGAACTCTCTGCCACAGAGGGTAGTTGAGGCCAGTTCATTGGCTATATTTAAGAGGGAGTTAGATGTGGCCCTTGTGGCTAAGGGGATCAGGGGGTATGGAGAGAAGGCAGGTACGGGATACTGAGTTGGATGATCAGCCATGATCATATTTGAATGGCGGTGCAGGCTCGAAGGGCCGAATGGCCTCTACTCCTGCACCTAATTTCTATGTTTCTAAAATGAAACTTTTCAGAATGGCAGGCAGTGGCGAGTGGAGTGCCGCAAGGCTCGGTGTTGGGTTACCATATATAATTAATGATATGGAAGAGGGAATTAGGAGCAACACTAGCAGGTTTGCGGATGACACAAAGCCTGGTGGCAGTGTGAACTGTGAAGAGGATGTTAGGAGGTTGCAGGGTTGAGTGAGTGGGCAGAAGCGTGGCAGATGCAGTTTAATATAGATAAATGTGAGGTTATCCACTTTGGCGGCAAAAACAAGGGGGCAGATTATTATCTCAATGGGGTTAGGTAGGGGGGAGGTGCAGCGAGACCTGGGCATCCTTGTACACCGGTCACTGAAAGTTGACGTGCAGGTACAGCAGGCAGTGAAGAAAGCTAACGGAATGTTGGCCTTCATAACAAGAGGATTTCAGTATAGGAGTACAGAGGTTGTATAGGGCTCTGGTGAGACCACATCTGGAGTATTGTGTACAGTTTTGGTCTCCTAATTTGAGGAAAGACATCCTTGTGATTGAGGCAGTGCAGCGTAGGTTCACCAGATTGATCCCTGGGATGGCGGGACTGTCATATGAGGAAAGATTGAAAAGACTAGGCTTGTATTCACTGGAGTTTAGGATGGGGGGAATCTTATAGAAACATATAACATTATAAAAGGACTGGACAAGCTAGATGCAGGAAAAATGTTCCCAATGTTGGGCGAGTCCAGAACCAGGGGCCACACACACAGTCTTAGAATAAAGGGGAGGTCATTTAAGACTGAGATGAGGAGAAACTTTTCCACCCAGAGAGTTGTGTGAATCTGTGGCCATTTGGGACTGAGATGAGGAGAAACCTTTTCACCCAGAGAGTTGTGAATCTGTGGCCATTTGGGACTGAGATGAGGAGAAACTTTTTCACCCAGAGAGTTGTGTGAATTTGTGGAATTCCCTGCCACAGAGGGCAGTGGAGGCCAAGTCACTGGATGGGTTTAAGAGAGAGTTAGATAGAGCTCTAGGGGGCTAGTGGAGTCAAGGGATATGGGGAGAAGGCAGGCACGGGTTATTGATAGGGGACGATCAGCCATGATCGCAATGAAGTGTACAAAAAAATGCTGGAGAAACTCAGCGGGTGCAGCAGCATCTATGGAGCGAAGGAAATAGGCGACGTTTCGGGCCGAAACCCTTGATCCCAATGAATGTCGGTGCTAGCTCGAAGGGCCGAATGGCCTCTAGCACGATGTAAAATGTCCACGAGTAAAAAAATGGTCGTGAATTAGGTCGTGAAAGTGGGACTTTATTTGAGTTTAGAGATACAGCACGGAAACAGGCCCTTCGGCCCAATGGGTCCATGCTGAGCAGAGATCGCCACAAACTAGTACTGTGGTGAATTTATAATTCTGATTAGACTGAAGCCAGTTAACCTACAAACCCGCACGTCTTTGGAGTGTGGGAGGAAATAATAATCGATAGTCACGGAGAGTTCGTGCAAACTCCACACAGACAGAGCCCGTAGTCGGGATCGAACCCGGGTCTCCAGCGCTGAGAGGCGGCGGCAACTCTACCGCTGGGCCATCGGAAACTGAACCAAGATTGGACTATAGACACAAGGGGTTACCGATGCCAAAGGTGACCTTGGGAATGGAGGGTGTAGGGATGGGGGGAGGGTGGGGACAGAGAATGGCCGCTGATCTTTCTGCCTCCTACACATCAACGGCGAGTGTGTGGAGAGGGTCAACACCTTCCGGTTTCTCGGTGTCCATATCGCTGCTGACATCTCCTGGACGGACAACACGACAGCGGTCATCAAGAAGGCTCAGCAGCGGCTGCACTTCCCGAGGGTCCTCAGGAAGCACAACCTGGACTCTAACCTGCTGCTGACCTTCTACCGCTCGTCCATCGAGAGCCTGCTGACATACTGCATTACAGCATGGTATGGCAGCTGCACCATGGCAGACAGGGAGAGGCTTCAGAGGGTAACCAGGACAGTGCAGAGGATCATTGGCTGCCCTCTCCCCTCCCTGATGGACATCTACACCTCCCGCTGCCTTAGCAGGGCAAAGAAGATCATCAAAGACAGCTCCCATCCTGCGTTTGGACTGTTCGACCTGCTGCCCTCTGGAAGGCGCTATAGGTGCATCAAATCCAGGACAAACAGACTCAGGAATAGTTGCTTTCCGAGAATTATATCTACTATAAATTCAAATTCACACATGCAATGACTACACCGCCCAACACGGACTTCCATCTGTATATATGTATATATGAATGTAGCGCCGTAGAATTTGTGCACCTATTCCCCCCCCCCATCTCCCTTCTGTTTTTTGTTTTTTCTGTTTCTTGTTTTTTGTGCTAAATTGTATGTATGCACTGAGTACGAGCAGCTTTCAGTTTCACTGTACATGTATAGTGACAATAAATGGCATATCTATATCTATCTATATCCACAGAACACCAAAGAGAAGACTTTCTACCTGCAGCAGATACAGACACAACTCTTGTACAAGTTCCCCGGAACCACAAGTACGCCAGACTTCTCTCTCTCCCCTTTATCTCCTTCCTCCCCCTCTCCCCTTCTCTCTCTCCCCTTTATCTCCTTCCCCCCTCTCCCCTTCTCTCTCTCTCCACCAGACCACCCAGTGTCGGCTGCCCTGCCCTGCGGACTTGACCTCAGGGGGCCAGCAAGGTCTGCGGGTGGGAAGGAGGGAGAGAGAGGGGGGGCATGGGGGGGGAGCTCTGATCCTCTACGGCATCTCCCTACCTCCTCCCCCCTGAATCAGCCGCTCGAGTTCCTCACGAGAGATTTGCGAGTCAGGACTTTTCACATCCTCTGTGTGGCCACACTCTTCACCCTGTGGCTGCTCCAGCCGGGGGAGGGAGGGGAGAGGGATGGGGGAGAGGGATGAGGGAGAGAGAAGAGGAGAGAGAGATGGAGAGAGAGGGGGAGAGAGAGGGGGAGAGAGAGGGGGAGAGAGGGAGGGAGAGAAACAGAGCGAGAGTGAAAGAGAGGAGAGAGAGAGGGGGAGAGAGGAGAGGAGAGAGGAGAGGAGAGGAGAGGAGAGGGAGGGAAGGAGAGAGAAGGGCAGAGGCGAAGAGAAGAGAGGAGAGTAGAGGAGAGGAGAGGGAGGAGCGATGGGAGAGGAGAAGGGAGGAGAGGAGAGGAGAGGGGACGGGGGAGGGGAGGGGGAGAGGAGGGGAGAGGCGAGGCCAGACAGGAGAGAGAGAGAGAGAGGGAGAGGGAGGGGAGGGAGAGGGAGGAGAGGGAGGAGAGAGGAGGAGAGGGAAGAGAGAGGGGAGGAGAGAGGAGAAGGAGAGAGAGGGGAGAGGGAGAGGAGAGGGAGGAGGGAGGAGAGGAGGGGAGGAGAGGGGAGAGGGGAGAGAGAGGAGGAGAGGAGAGGAGGGAGAGAGGAGGGGAGAGGAGAGGGGAGGAGAGAGGAGAGGGAGAGGAGGGGAGGGAGGAGGAGGGAGGGGAGAGAGAGAGGGGGAGAGGAGGAGAGAGGAGAGGGAGAGGAGGAGGGGAGGAGAGGAGAGAGGAGGAGGAGAGGAGAGGAGAGGGGAGGAGAGAGGGAGAGAGAGGAGAGGGGGAGGGAGGGAGAGGGGATCGGGAGAGAGAGGGGAGGTGAGGAGGAGAGGAGAAGGAGAGGAGAGGGGAGGAGAGGAGAGGAGAGGAGAGGAGAGGAGAGGAGAGGAGAGGGAGAGGAGAGGAGAAGAGCAGAGGGGGGGGGAGGGGAGGAGAGGAGAGGAGGGGAGAGGGGGAGAGGAGGCCTAAAGCCTAGGAGAGAGAGAGGAGGGAGAGAGAGAGGGAGAGGTGAGGAGGGGAGAGGAGAGGAGAGGGGAGAGGAGAGGAGAGGAGAGGGAGAGAGGAGAGGGGAGGAGCTACAGCACATCAGAAAGAGCGAACATGTCAACATTGTATAACAGTGGAGAGGAGGGGAGAGTAGAGAGAGGAGAGGAGGGGAGAGGAGGAGAGGGTGGGAGGGGTGAGGAGGTAGAGTGGAGGGGGGAGGAGAGGGGAGGAGAGGGGGCGGGGGGGAGGGGTGAGAGAGGAGGAGAGAGGAGACGGGGACAGAGAGAGGGAGAGGAGTCAGGGGGGGGAGCAGAGGGGGGAGAGGGGGGATTTTAGGAGGGGGGGGGGGGTGGAGGGGAGGAGAGAGGGGAGGAGGGGAGGGGAGGGAGAGGAGAGGGGAGGAGAGGGAGAGGAGAGGAGGGAGGAGAGAGGAGAGGGGGGAAGAGGAGAGGAGAGGGAGGAGAGGGAGAAGGAGAGGAGAGGAGAGAGAGGAGAGAGGGAGGGGAGGAGAGGAGGGAGAGAGGAGAAGAGAGAGAGGGGGAGAGGGGGAGGAGAGGAGAGGGGGAGGAGAGGAGGAGGAGAGGAGAGGAGAGAGAGGGAGAGGAGAGAGAGGAGAGGAGAGGGGAGGAAGAGAGAGGGGAGGAGAGGAGAGGAGAGGAGAGGAGAGGGGAGGGTAGGGGAGGGTAGGAGAGGGAGGGAGAGAGAGGATGGATGGGAGGTATAAACTAGGCCTGTTCCAAAGCCTGCTAGCACTAAGGATCCATTGAGGCCTAGCGAGAGGGAGAGAGGGAGGATTCTAAGAGAGAGGGAGAGAGAGGGAGAGAGAGAGGGAGAGGAGAGGAGAGGAGAGGAACTGAGAGGGAGGAGAGAGAGGGAGATGGAAAGGGCTCGGAGAGAGGTGAGAAAGAGGGAGGAGAGAGGGGAGGAGAGGAGAGGAGAGGAGAGGAGAGGAGAGGAGAGGGAGGGGAGAGGGAGAGAGAGAGAGGGGGGAGAGGGGGAGAGAGAGAGAGGAGAAGATAGAGAGAGGAGATAGAGAGATAGAGGGAGGAGGAGAGAGAGAGGAGAGGGGGGAGAGAGAGAGGGAGAGGAGAGATAGATAGATAGATAGATAGATAGGATAGATAGGGGAGAGGGGAGATAGAGGGAGGGGAGGAGAGGAGAGGAGAGGGGAGGAGGAGAGGAGAGAGAGGAGAGGAGAGGAGAGGAGAAGGGAGGAGAGGGGGAGAGAGAGGAGAGAGGAGAGAGGAGAGAGAGAGGGGAGAGAGGAGAAGAGAGAGAGGGGGGGAGGAGAGGAGAGGAGAGAGATTTTGACAGAGTAGTAGAGAGAGGGAGGAGAGAGAGAGGAGAGGAGAGGGGAGAGGAGGAGGGAGAGGGAGAGGAGAGGGGAGGGGGAGAGAGGAGAGAGAGGGGAGAGAGGGAGAGGAGGGAGAGGGGAGGGAGGAGAGGGAGGGGGGAGTGAAGAGAGAGGGGAGGGAGAGGGGGGAGGGAGAGGGAGAGGAGAGAAGAGAGGAGGAGAGGAGAGTCAGGGGGGGGAGAGAGACGGAGGAGAGGGAGGGGGGAGGGAGAGGAGGGGAGGAGGAGGGAGGAGGAGAGGAGGGGAAGAGGAGAGGAGAGGGGAGAGAAGGGGGGGGGGGAGAGGAGAGGAGAGGAGGGGGGATGGGAGGAGAGGGGGGAGGGGAGGAGAGGAGGGGGGAGAAGAGAGGAGAGAGGAGGAGAGGAGAGGGGAGGAGAGGAGAGGAGAGGAGAGGAAAGGAGAAGAGAGGGGAGGAGATGAAGGGGGAGGAGAGAGGAGAAGAGAGAGGAGAGGAGAGGGGAGGGGAGGGGAGGGAGAGGAGGGGAGGAAGAGAGGGGAGAGGAGAGGGGAGGAGGAGGGGAGGGAGAGGGGAGAGGAGAGAGAGGGGAGAGAGAGAGGGGAGGAGAAAGTTGAGGAGGGAGAGGAAGGAGGAGGGGGAGAGAGAGGGGAGAGGAGAGGAGGGGGAGAGGGAGGAGGAGAGGGAGGAGAGGGAGGGAGAGAGGGAGGGGAGGGGGAGGAGAGGAGAGGAGGGAGAGGAGGGAGAGGAGAGGGGGAGAGGGGAGGAGGAGAGAGGGAGGGGAGGAGGGAAGGGAGAGGAGAGGAGAGGAGAGGAGGAGGAGAGGAGGAGGAGAGGAGAGGGAGGAGGGGAGGAGGGGAGGAGGAGAGGGAGGGGGAGGAGGAGGAGGAGAGAGGGGAGGAGAAGGAGAGGGAGGGGAGGGAGGGAGAGGAGAGAGAGGAGAGGGGAGAGGGAGGAGAGGAGAGGAGAAGGGGAGGAGGAGGAGGGGGGAGGAGAGGAGGGGGAGGGAGAGGGGAGGGAGAGGAGAGAAAGAGGAGGGAGAGGGAGAGGAGAGAGAAAAGGAGAGGAGGAGAGAGAGAGGAGAGGGGGAGGAGGAGGAGGAGAGGAGAGGGAGAGAGGAGGAGGGAGGGAGGGAGAGGAGAGGAGAGGAGGAAAGGGAGGGAGAGGAGGAGAGAGAGAGGGGAGGGGGAGAAGAGAGAGGAGAGGGAGGAGGGAGGAGAGGAGAGAGAGGAGAGGAGAGAGGAGAGGAGGAGAAAGAAGGGAGAGGAGGGGGAGAGGAGAGAGAGAGGAGGAGGGAGAGGGGAGGAGAGGAGGGGAGAGGGAGGAGAGGAGGAAGGAGGAGAGGAGAGAGAGGAGAGAGGAGAGGAGGAAGAGGAGGAGGAGGGGGGAGGAAGAGGAGAGGGGAGAGGAGAGGAGGAGAGGAGAGAGGAGAGAGGAGAGGAGGAGGGAGAGGAGGGGAGAGGAGAGGAGGAGGGGGAGAGAGGAGAGGAGAGGAGAGGGGGAGGGAGGAGGGAGAGAGAGGAGAGGGGAGGAGAGAGAGGAGAGGGGAGGAGGAGAGAGAGGAGGAGAGGAGGGGGAGAGAGGAGGAGAGAGGAGGGGGAGGGAGAGGAGGGGAGAGAGGAGAGAGGGGAGGAGAGGAGGAAGAGAGGGAGAGAGGGAGGGGGGAGAGGGGAGAGAGGGAGAGGGGAGGAGAGGGGAGGAGAGGAGAGGGGAGGAGGGTGGAGGAGAGGAGAGGAGAGAGAGGAGAGGTCAGGGGAGGAGATGAGAGGAGAGGAGAGGAGAGGAGAGCAGAGGAGAGGAGGAGAGAGGAGAGGAGAGGAGAGGGGAGAGGAGAGAGAGAGAGGGAGGGGGGGAGAGAGGAAGGAGGGAGACAGAGACGGAGACGGAGAGAGGAGAGGGGAGAGGGAGAGAGAGAGGGAGAGGAGGAGGGGAGAGGAGGGAGGGAGAGGAGGAGGGAGAGGAGGAGAGGAGAGGAGGGAGAGGAGAGGAGAGGAGAGGAGAGAGGGAGGGGGAAGGAGAGGAGGGAGGAGAAGGGGGGAGAGGGGAGAAGGAGAGAGAGGGGGAGAGAGGAGAGGAGAGGGGGAGGAGAGGGAGGAGAGGGAGAGAGAGGAGAAAGAGAGAGAGGGGGAGGGGAGGAGAGAGAGAGAGGAGAGAAGAGGGGAGAGGAGGAGAGAGGAGAGGGGAAGAGAGAGAGGGGGAGGGAGAGAGGGGGGGAGAGGAGAGGGAGGAGGAGGGAGAGAGGAGAAGGAGAGAGAGAGGAGGGAGAGAGGGGGAGGAGGGGGGGAGGGAGAGAGGAGAGAGGAGGAGGAGAGAGGGGAGAGGGGAGAGGAGGAGAGAGAGGAGAGAGGAGAGGAGAGAGAGGAGAGGAGAGGGGAGAGGGGGAGAGGGGAGGGAAGGAGGAGAGAGAGGAGAGAGAGGAGGAGAGGAGGGGGAGAGAGGAGGGAGAGGGCGAGAGAGGTGGAGGGAGTGGGAGAGAGGAGGAGGGAGGGGGAGAGAGAGAAGGAGGGAGCTGAGAGAGAGGAGGAGGGAGGGGGAGAGAGAGAGAGGGGAGGAGGGGAGAGGAGAGAGGAGGAGAGAAGAGAAGAGCGAGAGAGAGGAGAGAGAGGAGAGGGCGAAGAGGGGAGAGAGGGAGAGAGAGGGGGAGAGATAGAGGAGAGAGAGGGGAGGAGAGAGGGAGAGGAGAGGAGAGGGGGGGAGGGGGAGGAGGGGAGGAGAGGAGGGGAGAGGGAGAGGAGGAGAGGAGAGGAGAGGAGAGGAGAGGAGGGGGAGGAGGAGGAGAGGGGATGGAGGAGCGGAGGGGAGGCGAGAGGAGGAGAGAGAGAGAGGAGAGGAGAGGGAGAGAGAGAGAGAGAGAGGAGAGAGAGGAGGAGGAGAGGAGGAGGAGGAGAGGAGGAGAGGAGGAGGAGGAGGGGAGAGAGAGGGGAGGGAGAGAGAGAGGGGAAGGAGGGGAGAGGAGAGAGAGAGAGGAGGGAGGGGAGGGGGGAAGGAGGAGGGGAGGAGAGAGAGAGAGGAGAAGGGAGGAGAGGAGAGGAGGAGAGGAGAGGACAGGAGAGAGGAAAGGAGAGGAGAGAGAGAGAGGGAGAGGAGAGAAGGAGAGAGAGAGAGGGGGGGGGAGGGAGGGGGAGAGAGGAGAGGAGAGGGGAGAGAGAGAGGAGGGAGAGGAGAGGAGAGGAGGGGGGGAGGAGAGGAGAGGGGAGGAGAGGGGAGGAGAGGGGAGAGAGAGGGGAGAGGAGGAGAGAGGGGAGAGGAGAGAGGAGGAGGAGAGAGGAGGAGGAGAGGGAGGAGGGAGAGGAGAGAGGAGGAGAGGGAGAGGGGAGAGAGAGGAGAGGGGAGAGGAGGAGAGACTGATCTATCTCTCCCCCTCTCTATCTCTCCGTCTCTCTCTCATTCTCCCCCTCTCTCTCCATCTCTCATTCTCTCTCTCTCTCCCCTCCTCTCTAGAGAGGAGAGGAGAGGAGAGGGGAGGAGAGGGGAGGAGAGAGAGAGAAGAGAGGAGAGGAGAGGAGAGGAGAGGAGAGGAGAGAGAGACGGAGAAGAGAGGGAGAGGGAGGGGAGGGGAGGAGAGGAGAGGGAGAGAGTGGGGGAAAGAGGAGGAGAGGAGAGGAGGAGAAGAGAGGGGAGGAGCGAGAGAGAGGGAGAGAGAGAAGAGGAGGAGAGAGAGGGACAGAGAGGGGAGGAGAGGGGAGAGAGGAGAGAGAGGGAGAGGAGAGGAAGAGAGGAGAGAAGAGGGAGAGGAGGGGAGAGGAGAGAGAGGAGGAGAGGAGAGGAGGAGAGGAGGGAGGAGAGGAGAGGAGGGAGAGAGGGAGGAGGGAGAGGAGAGGGGAGGAGAGGAGAGGGAGGAGTGCGGAGGGGAGGAGAGGAGAGAGAGGAGAGAGAGAGAGGGGGAGAGAGGAGAGGAGGAGAGAGGAGGAGGAGAGGAGAGGAGAAGGGGAGGAGAGAGGAGAGAGGGGAGGAGGAGAGGAGAGGGGAGAGAGAGAGGAGAGAGGAGAGAGAGGAGGAGGAGGGAAGGAGAGGGGGAGAGGAGAGAGAGAGGAGAGGAGGGGAGGAAGGAGAGAGAGAGAGGGGAGAGAGGGAGAGAGGAGGGAGGGAGGAGAGAGAGAGGAGGGAGGAGAGGAGAGGAAGGGGAGGAGAGAGGAGGAGAGGAGGAGAGGAGGAGAGGGGAGGGAGAGGAGAGGAGAGGGGAGGAGGGAGAGGGGGGAGAGGGGAAGGAGAGAGGAGAAGAGGAGAGGAGAGGAGGAGAGAGGAGAGAGGGGGAGGAGAGGGAGGAGAGAAGAGAGAGAGAGAGAGAGAGGAGGGGGGAGGGAGGAGAGAGGAGGGAGAGAGAGGAGAGGAGAAGAGAGGAGGAGAGGAGAGGAGAGGAGAAGAGAAGGGGAGAGAGAGAGGGGAGGGAGGAGAGAGGCGGAGGGAGGGCGAAACACGTAAAGACAAGAACCCTGAAACTGGTCCTAACAGGAATGGTGAAGGGGGAACCGTAGGTGCCACTCTCCTTCTCCGGCAAGAAGTCTTTCTCAAATCTACAAACCATGCAAAACTGGATAGTCCACGGTGTCCTTCACCCCTCTCCCCTGTACCACTTGCGGAGAACACCCTGAATGGGAAAACTCAAATCGCTCTTTCTCGGTATCCAACATACCATCCGAGGGGAGGGAAACCATGTAACAGCTGCTCCTGCATTACTACGTCAATGACTGGCGCCAGGCACCCAGTCTCGCTGCAGTCAGAATAGGAGTAGCGATCGGGCACCCAGGGGGGAGAGAGGGAAATCCCGAGAGAGGAGAAGGGGAGGGAAGAGGAGAGGGAAGGGGGAACCAAGGGCAGAATGTCTAGAGTCCCTCTGTATTACTGGGAGGAACAGAGGGAAGGGGGGGGAAGGGAAGAGCGGAAGCGGCACCTTTGAGCGGAGCACACAGTTTTCCGTGTCGGGCGGACCAGGGTGGACTGCGACACACACACACCCACCGCGGCGCGGGAGCGCTGGCGGCGGACGGGGGCGGGGAGAGGCTACGGACCTTGTCCTGTTGAATAAACATGCTGCTGACAGGAGCGATGCTACGAGGAGTCTTTCCTGGAGATGAACTTCCTGCACGGTGAGGGGGGGAGAAACCGCGGGGCCGGAAGCGTCGGAAACGCCGCCATCTTGCGCCTTCCCCGTTGCTATGGGGGGGGGGGGGGAGGCGGGACTTCCGGCCTTTCCCCTCCCCCCGCCCCCACACACACACACTCGCTTCCCTCCCATTGGCCCATCCGGCTGTCAGTCATGTCACAGGATGTTACGTTACAGGAGGAGCGGTTTCAACCCCGCCCCCGGCCTTCCCATTGGCTCAACCCGCTGTCAGTCACAGGAGGAGCGTCATCAAACCCGCCCCCGGCCTTTCCATTGGCCCAGACGGCTGTCAGTCACAGGAGGAGCGTCATCAACCCCGCCCCCGGCCTTCCCCATTTTTCAGACGGCCGCCCCGCCCCATTCACATGAGTGCGCTATCTCCCCCGCCCCACACCATCCCTTCCCATTTGGCCCAGCCATGCTGTCATTCACAGGAGGGGCGTCATCAACCCCGCCCCGGCCCTTCCCATTGGCCCAAGCCGGCTGTCCGTCACAGGAGGGGCGTCATCAACCCCGCCCCGGCCCTTCCCATTGGCCCAACCCGCTGTCAGTCACAGGAGGAGCGTCATCAACCCCGCCCCCCGCCTTCCCGTTGGCCCAGCCGGCTGTCAGTCACAGGAGGAGCGTCATCAACCCCGCCCCCGGCCTTTCCATTGGCCCAGACAACTATCAGCCCCGCCCCACACTCGCTTCCTTCCCATTGGCCCAGATCCGCTGTCAGTCACGTCACAGGAGCCCATCAGCAAACCCCGCCCCCCCGTCTCTTAAAGCGGCCCGACCCCTAGAGTCCATCTCCACCTCCACACAACCACGCCTTCTATGTTTCTGGATGATAAAGCGACTTGAGGAGGGGGCCTAAATGGCCTATTTATCCCACCACTTACACGCACAATATATATGGATCGTAGCCTGGAGAGGGGATGAGTTGCCTATTCCTGCCCCACATTCGCATAGAAACATAGAATTAGGTGCAGGGTAAGGTAGCATCGCCCTTCTGATTCAGCCTGCACCATTCGCCATTCAATATGATCATGGCGGATCATCCAACTCAGTATCCCGTACCTGCCTTCTCTCCATCCCCCCTGATCGCCCCTTAGCCACAAGGGCCCATCTTGTAACCTCCCTCTTGAAATACTAGCCAATGAACTGTGGTGTCCTCAACTAGTCCTCTGGCAGAGAGTCCCGAGATATTCCACCACACTCTCTGCGTGTGAAAAAAGTTCTTCTCATCTCGGTTTCGCACCATATATTGGATAGGTATGCATTGAGAGTCAGGGGCCGAGTGGCGAAGGGTCTGTTTCCGCGCTGTATCTCTAAACTAAACATGGAACGACTGTGTGAGACTTTGCGGAGGTGAAGAGCTGACGTTTTTTTCCCTGTGCACTAGTTCCGTGTCTGAAGATCCTCCTCAGCAAGGCGCTGGGGCTGGGAATCATCGCGGGATCAGTGATGGGTGAGTGTGAGAAAAATGTTTCCTCGTCTCCGTTCTAAATGGCTTGCCCCTTATTCTTAAACTGTGTGTGTGTGTGGCCCCTGGTTCTGGACTCCCCCAACATCGGGGACATGTTTCCTGCCTCTAGCGTGTCCAAGCCCTAATAACCTTATACGTTTCAATGAGATACCCTCTCATCCTTCTAAACTCCAGAGTGTACAAGCCCAGCTGCTCCATCCTCTCAGCACATGACAGTCCAGCATAGGCAGTCCCTTCTTGACCATTCCCTTTTTCTTCCAGTCAAGCTGCCTCAGATTTTTAAGATCCTTCGTGCGAAGAGTGCGGTGGGACTGAGCTTCAAGGCCGTGTCGCTGGAGATGGTGTCGATCACCGGCTCCATGACGTACAGCATCAGGAACCACTACCCCTTCAGGTATGTACGCCCGACCTATATCCCACAGGCTGCTTACAGCCCGCTCGCCCCTGTCCACCCCCTAACTGTGTTTGTACATCTTCCTCCCTACCCCCCCCCCTATGTCCCCCACTCCCACAGAGGAACGCTCCCCAACCACCCCCTTCAACCCCCACTACCCCCCCTCCCCACAGCTCAGAGCATCCCTCCCCCACTCACCCCCCCCCACCCCCACCCCCACAAGGTAGCTCATTGTAGACTTCAGAACGGCAGAAGCGCACTCACGACCACCCCATCCACCCCACGGGACTGAGTTGCAACGTGTTTTCTAGCTCAGGTTCCTGGAGTCAACTCTCCGATGACCTCTCTCGGACCTCCCATAACCTCTACTCTCAATAGGGGTCATCAGCGTCCTACCCTGAACCGATACTGAATAAGTCCCTGTCCTCCTAGATATCCTGGTGAACCACTACGCCCTTTTTTTAAATGCATGCATTTCGTTGTCTCACTGTACACTTACCTGCAATGAGATTAATCTGAATCTGAATCTGAATCTGAATGCCCCCCCACCCACCCTCCCCCCCCACAGTTGCAAGCACCCCCACCCCTTCCCCACCCCTCCCCCCCCCCCTCACACACCGCACAGTAGGCATCCCCATTCTCCGCCCCCCCCCCCCCACAGACTTCGGAGCTCAATCCCCCCCCATCCACACAGCGCAACGTTCCCCCCCACATCCCCTCCCTCACGTGGTTGGACCCACAAACCGTGTGGACACTCCCCCCACCGCCCGTGCCTCCCTCAGTTGGCACTGCACACCCTCTCTTACACCTCCCACCCCCCACCCCTCATAACAACCCCCCCCGCCCCCTGCCCCCCCCCCAAATGCACTGGCAACCCCCCCTCTCACCCCCCCTCTGTCCCCACAGCTCCTCGGGGGGAAGCCTTGTTCCTCATGTTACAGACCCTAACTATCGGCTTCCTGATGAGACACTACGCTGGACAGGCAAGGCAAGGTACTCTCCATGGCTTAGTAAAAACAAATATTACACTTTAAATTACATATTACACCCCCTCCTCCAATATCTAAACGTGCTGCTTTTCATCCCCTAATCTGAGGAAAGACAGTACTTCTTTGCCGTAGAGGGAGTACAGAGAAGGTTCACCAGACTAGATTCCTGGGATGGCAGGACTTTCATATGAAGAAAGACTGGATAGACTCGGCTTGTACTCGCTAGAATTCAGATAAGAAGAGTGTGGGGGGGATCTTATAGAAACTTACAAAATTCGTAAGGGTTTTGGACAGGCTAGATGCAGGAAGATTGTTCCCCGATGTTGGGGAAGTCCAGAACAAAGGGCCGCACACACACAGTTTAAGGATAAGGGGGAAATCTTTGAGGACCAAGATGAGAAATAAAAATACACACAGAGAGTGGTGAATCTGTGGAATTCTCTGCCACAGAAGGTAGTTGAGGCCACAGTTCATTGGCTATATTTAAGAGGGAGTTAGATGTGGCCCTTGTGGCTAAAGGGATCAGGGGGTATGGAGAGAAGGCAGGTACAGGATACTGAGTTGGATGATCAGCCATGCTCACATTGAATGGTGGTGCAGGCTCAAAGGGCCGAATGGCCTACTCCTGCACCTATTTTCTATGAGAAAAAGTGTTTCCTCGTCTCCGTTCTAAATGGCTTACTCCTTATTCTTAAACTGTGCGTGGCCCCTGGTTCTGGACTTCCCCCAACATGGGGAACATGTTTCCTGCCTCTAGCGTGTCCAAACCCTTAACAATCTTATATGTTTCAATGAGATCCTCTCATCCTTCTAAACTCCAGAGTGTACAAGCCCAGAATCTCAGCATATGACAGTCCCGCCATCCCGGGAATTAACCTGGTGAACCTACGCTGGGCTCCCCTCAATAGCAAGAATGTCCTTCCTCAAATTAGGGGACCAAAACTGCACACAATACTCCAGGTGTGGTCTCACTAGGGCTCTGTACAACTGCAGAAGGACTTCCTTTGCTCCTACTATTTGATTCCTCTTGTTATAAAAAAAGCCAACTTGGCTTTCTTCTTTCACTGCCTGCTGTACCTGCATGCTTACTTTTCATAGACTGATGTACAAGGACCCCCAGATCCCCGTTGTACTTTCCCCTTTTCCCAACTTGACACGCCATTTAGATAGTAATCTGCCTTCTTGTTTTTGCTACCAAAGTGGATAACCTCACATTTAATTATCCGCAATAAACTTCATCTGCCATGCATCTGCCCACTCCTGGGGTGGGGGTGGGGGGGGGGATGGGAGGGGGCGCACGTTGCCAGGGGTGGTCTGAACTCTGACCTGTGACTTCTCTCTCCGCCAGGTGTGCTGCTCCTACTGATTTACTTCCTGCTGGTCGGCTTGTTGCTGTCGCCTGTCACTCCGCTGGTGACGGTGGCGTTTCTGCAGGCGCTGAACATGCCCGCCCATCAATCGTCAGCCGGTGAGAGGGCGCAACAACGGCAACCGCACAACGCGTGTTGCACATGGTACACAACACACACACCACAAACGCACACACACGTACACACACACCCACTTACACACACACACGTACGCCAACACACAAACTTCCTTCACACACATACACGTGCCACACGCACACACACACATGTACATCCACACCAGCACTCACACAAAAACACTTTAAACACACACTCACGTACGTACACACACACAATTTAAACACACACACAAGACAAATACATACACGCATTTTCAAACACCTAATAACATGTCCACACGTACCAGACCACATGGGGGTGTTGGCAGTCCGACGCAAAACACAGTAACACACACACACATACACAACACACACACACGTCACACACACACGACACACACAACACACACACACACCAACACACACACACATACACACACACACACACATACACACACACACACACACACACACACACACACACATACCCACACACACACACCCCAGTCCCCTCTCTGTGGTCTCCAGGTGTGCGAGGCTGGATCTGGGCTGGCTGTCTGACGGAGAGGCCCTGTGGAGGGAGGGGCGTTGTTGTGGGGGAGGTGGACGATTGGTGGAGGGGTGGGGGCGTATAGGGTGGGGGTTCCCTGTTTGGGGGTGTGTGTCCTCGCCCCTTACTCCCTATTGTGTGAGTGTGTGAATGGTCTCCCCCCCTCCTCCCCACGCCACAGCTGATCCAGATCGTCACCGAG
>NW_026576001.1:212500-240607 GCF_028641065.1 Leucoraja erinaceus | reverse complement strand
CACTGCACAATCGGTGCCTGTGACAAATAAAATGAAGAACTTGAACTTGACTTGAACTACAGGTGGACAATAAAGTACCGTTGAACTACGGAATGGTTGAGAGGTGACGAGAAGAGTTACTGTTTTTTTTCAGCCAGTGATTTATCATCAACGCTACCCCCCATTACGTGCTCTCTTCAATCTTCAGCATCCTGCGAAGTTTTTAATTCCAGCGCTCCACTCTTTCCCGTAAAAATAGCCTTGCGTTCAATTATTTCCTGACACATTCAATATTCCACTTGTCAGGAAGGTTCCTAATTGTGCTCTTGTCTCACGTTGCGATGGTTTCAATCGGTTTACTTTAGTTTAGAGATACAGCACGCAAACAGGCCCTTCGGCCCACACGGGTCCGCGCCGACAGCGATCCCCCACGCACTTTAGTTCAGTTCAGTGTAGTTTATTCTCACGTGTATGAGGTACAGTGAATAGCTTATTTGTTGCGTGCTAACCAGTCAGCGGAAAGACAACACATGATTACAATCGAGCCGTTTACAGTGTACAGATAATGGATGAAGGGAAAAACATTTCTTACAAAGTAAAGTCCAGTGAAATCCAATTACAGACATGTCCAAGACTTCCCCAACCAGAGGACATAGTCTTTTCCCGCTCAGTCCATTATGTATGGTTAAATACCTCTGGAATTAGCAGCACAGTGGTGCTGAAAAAGCTACTTATTTTAACTACTAAACCAGGTTCGCTTCTTAATAAACAGACACCACACAAACTGTTTGGTAGACCAGTTCAAAACTTTACTTAACATCGGCCGATGGAAGGGAGCGAGAATTCCAGTCAAGTGACCAACACAGACACTTGACTGTGCTCAGCCACCTTCTCTGAACAACAGAGTTACATTGCTTTAAATAGGTTTTTTTTGTCCCCTTAGCACATTCCACAGATATTAGTCATGGGTCAGAGGTACAGGAAAAAGGTTTCCACAGAATGCATCACATCAAACCTTTTTTGTTTACATGTACAAGATATACTAAAAACATTGACCATTTGCTTTATCATTTTATTTCCACTTCCCTGGTTTTTCTTTGTCACTTGGTCCCTCATAAACATAGGCCATCTGTTTACAAAGATGTGACTGGCTATTTCTCTCTTCCTTTATTGCCTCCTCCCCATAAACATTGGTCATTTGGTTTATGGCATCTCACTTCAAAGATTTGACCAGCTATCTCTCTAGCTGCTCCTCTGCCTGTCACTTGGGAGACAATGTTATAGGATTTATTATCTCACACACACCCACAACCTAAGGCAAGCCTAATTTGACACTAAATATAAGCTGTAAGCTAGCCCAGAAACCAATTTAATATCTTCTTATATTTTTAACTAAAACTCGGCTTCATCAGTGCAGCGGTAGAGTTGGCCTGGCAATGAACATTTGCTTCTGCTTGCTGTTCGGCCTTAAGCCCCTGTCCCACTTTCACGACTTAATTCATGATCTTTTTTACTCGTGGATATTTTTCATCATGCTAGAAAAAACAGCCCGACCTACTTGATGCCACGAGTACCTACGATCTCCTATGACCTCCTACGACCTTGTGACAAGTATGTAAAGGGCCAGCTCGGCAGAGGTCGTGAATTAGGTTGTGAAAGGTGGACAGGGGCTTTACTTTTCTGCCCAAGAAGAACTGGCCATTGAAGGCGGGCTTATCAAAAAGGGTCATGAGAGTTCACTCCAACTGGAGGCTTGGGTTTGAATCCCACTTCTGACACCATGTGCAAAGTACTTATGATACAGAGTCATTATACCATAACAAGTACTTTAATTTGTATACGTACAGAGACCATCGAGATGAGTACTGTAGGCTCCGAATCGTAAGTTAAAACTAAAAAAACAACTTGGCTGCCCCGCATGTCACGGGGGTGGCGGTGGTGTGGGAAAAACTGACATGGATTATGGATCAGGTCATCAGCAATAAAACCAGTCACGGATCAAATCAGCAATGCTGTTTGATCTCCACTGCCTGACAGCACCAGAGACCCGGGTTCGATTCTGACCTCGGGTGCTATCTGTACGGAGTTTGCACGTTCTCTATGTGACCACGTGGGCATATAGCTATAAGGTGAAAAGAGGGTTACAGGTGATGTGCGGGGTTAAATTGTTTTCACGCTGAAATGTGTGGGTGGCAGGAACGCGGCTGCCATAGGAGGAGGCGGAGGCAGATAGGATAGTGGTGTTTACGAGGCTTTTAGACAGGAACATGGATATGCACGGAATGGAGGGATATGGATCACGTGCAGGCAGGAGGGATGAAATTAGTTTTAGTTTAGTTTAGCTATAGAGATACAGCGTGGAAACAGGCCTTTCAGCCCACCGAGTCCGTGCCGACCAGCGATCCCCACACACTAACACTATCCTACACACACCAGGAACAATTTACAATTTTACTGAAGCCAATTAACCTACCAATCTGTTCGGCTTTGGAGTGCGGGAGGAAACCGGAGCACCCGGAGAAAACCCACGCAGGTCACGGTGAGAACGCACAAACTCCGTACAGACAGCGCCCGTAGTCGGGATTGACCCTGGTTATTTGGCGCCGTGAAAGCCGTGTCCCCCTGTACGAGTTCATTACACGAGTTCTCCCGAGTTTGCCCTGATTCGAACTCGGAGATTTACGGTAATGGCCACTCGTCGGTACTCGGGGCCCTCATGGACATTTTTCAACATGTTGAAAAATCTTCACGAGTCTTCCCGAGCTTACCTGCCGTTAGCGAGTCTTCCCGAGTACCTGCCGTTAGCTCTAAGAGACGTCCCCGAGCTCCGACGTACCCGCTACGTTCATTCTCCGTGCTTACCACGAGTTTGATTTTTTTTTAAACTCGTGAGAGCTCTTGGAATGAACTCGCACAGTGGGACAGGGCCATGAGGCAGCAAATCTACCGTTGCGCCACCGTGCTGCATCATGTTCGGCATGGACAATGTGGGCCGAAGGGCCTGTTCCTGTGCTGTCTTGTCCTCTGTTCTACGGTCTATACGTTGTTTGGAATATGAAATAGAGCCTCACTTGCGCAGATAACTGAACGCTGCAGTGTTTCATCAACTTCAAACTGATTTTTCATGGTTAGGTTGATTATAATAAGATAAATATCCAATTTATTTAGCAATCTACTTACTCTGCCAATAACCCATTAGAAGCCTGCTGTCTGATTATTGTGGTTAGATTCTGGAAATGGATGAATAATTAAAAGTGCAGAAGGCAAATATGATGAGAAATTTAACCAGCATTCATCCTGAAAACAATGCAATAATTATTGATGCAATAATAATGCCTTCACAACAGGAATCTTGGATTGACATTTATAGGAACTAAATAGACAATAGAAAATAGGTGCAGGAGTAGGCCATTTGGCCCTTCGACCCAGCACTGCCATTCAATGTGATCATGGCTGATCATCCCCAATCAGTACCCCGTTCCTGCCTTCTCCCCATATCCCCTGACTCCACTATCTTTAAGAGCCCTATCCAGCTCTCTCTTGAAAGCATCCAGAGAACCTGCCTCCACCACCCTCTGAGGCAGAGAATTCCTCAGACTCGCCACTCTCTGTGAGAAAAAGTGTTTTGTCGTCTCCGTTCTAAATGGCGTACCCCTTATTCTTAAACTGCGGCCCCTGGTTCTGGACTCCCCCAACATCGGGAACATGTTTCCTGCCTCTAACGTGTCTTTGCTTATTAAAGCAAGAGTGAGAACAGTTTCAGTGAGAATGTTTCAGTGTGACTGTGTGTGAGTGTCTGCCAGTTGTAGACACAGACTGGGATCTATCTGTCTGCAGGGTTTAAATAAAGGGCAGTGACAAGTTTATCTTATCACACCCAAATGTCAGGAAAGTTAAATTAGTACACAGGTTCCACGCATTGCTAGTTGGAATGTTATCCAATACACTCTGACTTTTATAGAGAACCATGCTTCTACCTTGCATGGATTTGAAAAGTTTTTGGGAACATGTTTCCTTCCTCCAGCGTGTCCATTACCCTTAATAATCTTACATGTTTCAATGAGATCCCCTCTCATCCTTCTAAACTCCAGAGTGTACAAGCCCAGCTGCTCCATTCTCTCAGCATATGACAGTCCCTCCATCCCGGGAATTAACCTTGTTAACCTACGCTGCACTCCCTCAATTCAAATAAAACATATTCAAATACTTATATCTAAGATTTGTTTCCAGCTCAAGGGTTCGGAGAAGATTTACGAGGATGTTGCCAGGACTAGATGGTGTGTGAGCTACGGGGAGAGGTTGAGAGGCTGGGTCTCTATTCCTTGGAGCGCAGAAGGATGAGGGGAGATCTTATAGAGGTGTACAAAATCATGAGAGGAATAGATCGGGTAGATGCACCGAGTCTCTTGGCCAGAGTAGGGGAATCGAGGACCAGAGGACAGTGGTTTATCGTGAGTGGGGAAAGATTGAATAGGAATCGGGGGGACAATCTGCCGGAGGAGGTAGTTGAGGCAGAGATGATAATAGCATTTAAAATGTATTTGGACAGTTACATGGATAGGAGAGATTTAGAGGGATATGGACCAAACGCAGGCAGGTGGGACTGGTGTAGAAGGGACATGGTGGTTGGTGTGGGCAAGTTGGGCCAAAGAGCCTGTATCCATGCTGTATGACTGTAAATACAGGTTGATAATATGATTGAGTGTTACCAGAACAAGACTGTTTAAGAAACATTTGGACAGGTACAAGGATAGGACAGGTTTAGAAGGATATGGGCCAAACGCAGGCAGGTGTGACTGGTGTAGATGGGGCATGTTGGTTGGTGTGGGCAACTTGGGCTGTTTCTACGCTGTATCACTCTATTTCTTTTCAGATCACCAGTTATCTGAAATAGAAAGTGATTGAATGATCAATAAATTCTGCAGGGCAGACAATATAGCTGTACACAGACTCAGATGTACAATGTAGGGCTTAGAGCAACTCAATAGAGCTGGGTGATGATTTCAGGTGAAGGGAAAGAGGCAGGGAGCTAGAATTCAACACAGTCAAAGACCACTCACACGCCAGTCCTTTCCTTATCTGTCAGATTGCATTACAGCTGGGTTTTGGAACAGCTACAATGCTGAGAACTATATTCTGCACTCTGTATCTTCTCCTTTGCTCCACCTAATGTACTTGAGTTTGACTTCATTGTCAAACCCACGCAGGTAACGGGGAGAACATACAAACTCCGTACAGACAGCACCCCCAGTCAGCATGACCTGTGGTTTTTCTCCGAGATCTTCGGTTTCCTCCCACATTCCAAAGACATACAGGTTTGTAGGTTAAACATTGGCTTGGTAAATGTAAAAACTGTCCTAATAGCCCTGTTCCATGGTACGAGTTCATTCTAAGAGCCCTCCCGAGTTTAAAAAAAATCAAGCTCGTGGTAAGCACGGAGAATGAACGTAGCGGGTACGTCGGAGCTCGGGGACGTCTCTTAGCGGCTCGTAACGCTAACGGCAGGTACTCGGCAAGACTCGCTAATGGCTGGTAAGCACGGGAAGACTCGTGAAGTTTTTTCAACATGTTGAAAAATGTCCACGAGAGCCCCGAGTACCAACGAGCGGCCATTACTGTAAATCTCCGAGTTCGAATCAGGGCAAACTCGGGAGAGCTCTTGGAATGAGCTCGTACCATGGAACAGGGCTTTTAGTGTGTGTAGGCTGGAGTTAAGGGCCAGTCCCACTTGGATGTCATTTGCACGTCATGCTGGTGGCGCGCGAAGATTTTGTGAATCCCAAAATCCTGGGGCGTCTCGTGCGACCGCGCGTCGCTGCCTACATCATCACACCTCACCGTGCGCCCTGCGTGCGTAATGCACGCCATGCGCGCGTCGTGCGTCGTGACACGTAAATTATGTTGCGTAAATGACGCGCAAATGACGCCCAAGTGCGACAGGCCCTCTAGTGTGTGGGGATCGCTGGTCGGCGCGGACGAGGTGGGCCGAAGGGCCTGTTTCCGCGCTGTATCTCTAAACTATATCTTGGTACACATGATAATAATGAACCAACTCCACACCAATAACAAATCAGGTTTAGTAATGAGTAGTACTTTATTCCAGGCAACTTTTACAACGTCTACATTGAAGAAAACTGTGTGACACTTCAAACCCTACAGCCTATGTTCAGTTGTCTAACTGTCAAGCTTTGAATTGGGGGCTTGTACAATCTTCAGCCCAATTAGCTGCTCTCTATCTCTCTCGTGCAGTGAATCACTCCTGGGCCTCGTTTTCTCAAAATGTTCAAGGCAGTGTGAAGACAGGGTGGCAGGGATAGTGTGCGGGGATCGCTGGTCGGCACTTGGGGAGTCACTGGTCCAAAGGGTATGTTCCTGCACTGTATCGCCAAACCCAACTACACTGATGAAAGAGCATATTTCACAAATTCACAAGTTCGCAAGCTATAGGAGTAGAATTAGGCCAATCAGCCCATCATGTCTCCTCCTCCATTCAATCATGGCTATCTCTGCCTCCTATTCTAATTTTCCTGCCTTCTCCCCATAACCCCTGACACCCGTTCTAATGAAGAACGTGTCTATCTCTGCCTTAGAAATATCCATTGACTTGGCCTCCACAGCCCTCAGTGGCAATGAGATCCACAGATTCACCACCCTCTACCTAAATAAGTTCTTCCTCACCTCCTTTCTAAAAGAGCGCCCTTTTATTCTGAGGTTTGACCTCTAGTCCTAGACTCTCCCACTAGTGGAAACATCCTCTCCACATGCACTCTATCCAGGCCTTTCACTATTCAGTAAGTTTCAATGAGGTGTCCTCTCATCCTTCTAAACTCCAGCAAGTACAGGCCCAGTGCCGACAAACACTCAACATATGCTAACCCATGCATTCCTGGGATCATTCTTGGAAACCTCCTCTGGACCCTCTCCAGAGCCAACACATCCTTCTTCAGATATGGGGCCCAAAATGGCTCACAATATTCCAAATGCACCTGACCAGCGCCTTATAGAGTCTCAGCTCCTGTGAAACCTTGAGCCCTTGTCTTCTCCCTTCAGTCAAACACCCTGCCCAATATAGACACAGCCTGTACTCATTGGAGTTTAGAAGGATGAGGTGGGACCTCATTGAAACTTACCGAATAGTGAAAAGCCTGAATAAAGTGGATGTGGAGAGGATGTTTCCACTAGTGGGAGAGTCTAGGACCAGAGATCTTAGCCTCAGAATTAAAGGACATTCCTTTAGGAAGGAGATGAGGAGGAATTTCTTTTGTCGGAGGGTGGTGAACCTGTGGAATTCATTGCCACAGATGGCTGAGGAGGCCAAGTCAATTAATACTTTTAAGGCAGAGATAGATAGATTCTTGATTAGTACGGGTGTCAGAGGTTATGGGGAGAAGGCAGGAGAATGGGGGTGAGAGGGAGAGATAGGTCAGCCGTGAATGAACGGCAGTGTAGACTTGGTGGGTCAAATGGCCTAATTCTGCTTGTAGAGCTTATGAACATGAAGTCATGAGCATGGAAACGGGCTCTTCAGTACAACACAACCACGCAGAACAAGGTGTCCACCTAAGATTTTCCAACAGGGACTAGTGTGGATGGGATATGTTGGCTGGTGTAGGCAAGTTGAGCCGAAGGGCCTGTTTTAATAGACAATAGACAATAGACAATAGGTGCAGGAGTCGGCCATTTGGCCCTTCGAGCCAACACCGCCATTCAATGTGATCATGGCTGATCATCCCCAATCAGTTCTCCGTTCCTGCTTTCTCCCCATATCCCTAGACTCCGCAATCTTTAAGAGCTCTCTCTTGAAAGTATCCAGAGAACCGGCCTCCACTGCCCTCTGAGGCAGAGAATTTCACAGACTCACAACTCCCTGGGTGAAAACGTTTTTCCTCATCTCCGTTCTAAATGGCCAACCCCTTAATTCTTGAACTGTGGCCCCTGGTTCTGGACTCCCCCAACATCGGGAACATGTTTCCTGCCTCTAGCGTGTCCAATCCCTTAATAATCTTATTTGTTTCAATAAGATTCCCTCTCATCCTTCTAAATTCAAGTGTATACAAGCACAGTCGCTCCATTCTTTCAATAGACAATAGATAATAGACAATAGGTGCAGGAGTAGGCCATTCGGCCCTTTCAGCCAGCACAACCATTCTATGTGATCATGGCTGATCATCCACAATCAGTACCCCATTCCTGCCTTCTCCCCATATGCCCTGGCTCCACTATCTTTAGGAGCCCTATCTAGCTCTCTCTTGAAAATATCCAGAGAACCGGCCTCCACCGCCCTCTGAGGCAGAGAATTCTACACTCACAACTCTCTGTGTGAAAAAGTGTTTCCTCATCTCCTTTCTAAATGGTAAACTATGGCCCCTGGTTCTGGACTCCCCCAACATCAGGAACATGTTTCCTGCCAGTAGCATGTCCAAACCCTTAATAATCTTATATGTTTTCAATAAGATCCTCTCTTATCCTTCTAAACTCCAGAGTGTACAAGCCCAGCCGCTCCATTCTCTCAGCATATGACAGTCCCGCCATCCCGGGAATTAACCTTGTGAACCTGGAGATCAGGTTTTGGCTCAGATCAATAGGTTTGAAGTGGATTTTATCTGTTGAGGGGAAGCATTGCAGGGAAACATGTGAGAAACAACTGCTCAGCCCGATGTTTTAGTTATCTTGATGTCAGGCAGAGGTTGGGCCTGAATTGAAACATCTCCAACCATGCTCACCCTTCTGCAAGTAACTTTGGAAATATGTCCATAAATGATAGGAGCAGTATTAGGCCATTCGGCCCATCGAGTCTACTCTGCCATTCATTCATGGCTGATCTCTCCCTCCTAACCCCATTCTCCTGCCTTCTCCCAATAAGGACGACAGATGGCGCAATGGGCTAAGTGTTCGGCTGGCAACCTGAAGGTGGCCGGTTCAAATCCTGCTTGGAGTGTACACTGTCGTTGTGTCCTTGGGCAAGACACTTCACCTACCTTTGCCTGGGACTAGAGACGGAAATTAGCTACTGATTGGCTACAATCTCACATATTTACATGCAAATGTTAATTAATATGCACTGTCCCTATAAAACCAAAACAAAAAAAAACCCAGACACCCGTACTGATCAAGAATCTACCTATCTCTGCCTTAAAAATATCCACTGACTTGGCCTCCACAGCCGTCAGTGGCAATGAATTCCGCAGATTCACCACCCTCTGACTAAATAAATTCCTCCTCATCTCCTTCCTAAAGGAACGCCCTTTAATTCTGAGGCTGTGAATCAGATTCAGATTTCAGATTCAGATTCCGATTCAAACTTTATTGACATTGTGCAGTGTACAAGTACAGAGACAACAACATGAGGTTAGCATCTCACCCAGAAGCGCGAACACAGAATAATGGAACAGTAAATATATATATGTATGTCTATGTTCCCACTAGTGGAAACATCCTCTCCACATCCACTCTATCCAGGCCTTTCACTAAAGTTCTTCTTCTTCTTTTTTCCTGTCCATCTTCCATGTTTCAAATGTTGACCTCGCTGTCATCGATCGTCCTGAAAAGGACACAAGCATCCGGCGACAATCAGTTGAAGCCATCACTTGTTGCAGTAGACGATGGTGGTCAGCCATGATCACATTGAATGACGGTGCTGGCTCGAAGGACCAAATGGCCTGTTCCTGCACCTATTGTCTATTGTCTATTGGTAGCAGAATTAGCTCAGGATGCCTCCAGTTTCCAGCCCCACCACGTGGACGCTTCTGCTGTGGGGCCTTCACTAAAGTTAAAAGGAGGTTAAAGAGTGTTTTTTATATGATAAGATGTTTTTATAGGGCAAATTTGTTACAGCTTACTGGAAGGCCAATATCCAGCAGATATAGGTTTAAGACAGTCGGAAAAAAAACGCATGTGAGTGTGATTGTGATTTATTTGAAGGGGCATGGTGCTTTGATTTACAATGCACTGCCTGAAGGGTGGTGAGATCAGATTCAATTATAACTTTCGTAAGGAATTGGTCATGTTCTTGAAAAGGAAAGCAATTCAAGGTTTGAACCAAGAGTTAAGAGTGTTTAATTGTCGTATATATCAGCGCTGTAACAATATCATTCTGACTCGCTACAGGTTAACAGGCCCGTAAACACAATACCACACATATAATGCATAGTGGTAGAATCATAGAGTGATACAGTGTGGCAAAGGTCCTTCAGCCTAACTTGCCCACACCGGCCAACATGTCCCAGCTGCACTAGTCCCACCTGCCTGCATTTGGTCCATATCCCTCCAAACCTGTCCTATCCATGTACCTGTCTAACTGTTTCTTAAATGATGGGCTAGTCCCAGCCTCAACTACCTCCTCCAGCAGCTTGTTCCATACACCCACCACCCTTTGTGTCAAAAATTTACCACTCAGATTCCTACGTTTAAGAAAGAACTGCAGATGCTGGTAAAATCGAAGGTAGACAAAAATGCTGGAGAAACTCAGTGTATCCATAGATGCTGCCTCACCCGCTGAGTTTCTCTTGCATTTTTGTCTACCTTCGATATTACCATCATCTGCAGTTCTTTCTTAAACGTAGGAATCTGAGTGGCAGTCTACCTCAGATTCCTATCTTTTCCCCTTCATTTTAAAACTATGTCCTCTGGTCCTCGGTTCCCCTACTCTGGACAAGAGGCTCTGTGTATCAACCAGATCTATTCCTCTCATGATTTTATACATCTCTATAAGATCACCCAGCATCCTCCTGTGCTCCAAGGAATAGAGACACAGCCCACTCAACCTCTCCCTATAGCTCACACCCTCTAGTAATGATGTAGGTGCAAGATGCAAAGGCCGTGCAGAGTTGGTGATTGAAGCAATGGGCAATTTATTAAAACTGCTGTGCACCACATGGCCCGTCGAAGCTGATCTGTCAAGTGTGACTTTGGCACAACTTTTAGATGACGAGATCACTCAGAAACTTGGTCAACAGTAAATCGAGATCTTGCACAACTTGATCAACAGTAAAACGAGATCTTGATCAATACGAGGTCTTGCACATAGACTTGATTAAATGTACTTTGTGTGTTCCGCTGCTTTTTATTTGTATGACTGACTTGGCAAATAATATTCCTCATATGTTGCAAAACATACTTGGCCAATAAAGTATTATTGTATTGTATTAACAATAAAATCAAGGTCTTATAGACAATAGACAATAGACAATAGGTGCAGGAGTAGGCCATTTTGGCCCTTCGAGCCAGCACCGCCATTCAATGTGATCATGGCTGATCATCCCCAATCAGTACCCCGTTCCTGCCTTCACCCCATATACCCTGACTCCGCTATCTTTAAGAGCCCTGTCGAGCTCTCTCTTGAAAGCATCCAAAGAACCCGCCTCCACCACCCTCTGGGGCAGAGAATTCCACAGACTCACCACTCTCTGTGAGAAAAAGTGTTTCCTCGTCTCCGTTCTAAATGGCTTACTCCTTAGTCTTAATTACACAAGGTGAAAAACAGAATGAGAAGATTCTCCACGAATCCAAATTCATTAACAGTAGATCCTAATTTCTGTTGCGATGATGGGTGTCACACATAATCAATGACATTCTTGTTGGTCTTTGTCTATGGTTCCCTATCACCGCATTAGAACAGCCCACATCAGCTCTCGTTATTGATCACCCAACAACAATAATAATAATCAAAGATGTTTAATCCCATCATACAACGTGGCCAAAATAATGCAAAAAACAACAAAGTTGATGTTCATAAATTCGTAAATTCATAAGTTCTAGGAGAGGAATTAGGCCCATCAAGTCTATTCCCCCCATTGAAACGATTCCCCTCACTCAGCGGGTGAGGCAGCATCTATGGAGCAAAGGAACAGGTGACGTTTCGGGTTCAGACCCTTCTTAGACCCAACAGTTATCGGGCAACTGATCCGTCTGAAGAAGGGTCTCGACCTGAAACGTCACTTATTCCTTCGCTCCATAGATACTGCCTCACCCACTGAGTTTCTCCAGCGTTTTTGTCTACCTCGGACTATCTTTGATCGGACTTTACTGGCTTTTGACAATAAACAATAGACAATAGACAATAGGTGCAGGAGTAGGCCATTCAGCCCTTCGAGCCTGCACCGCCATTCAATGTGATCATGGCTGATCATCCCCAATCAGTACCCCGTTCCTGCCTCTCAACCCCATTCTCCTGCCTTCTCCCCATAACCCCTGACACAAGTACTAATCATTGTTCTACAAAAGGTAATCTTCTATCGGCTGTATCTTTAGTTGGAGTGATCGGGAGTGTGGTGTAGGTGATGGACTGTGTGATGATCCACAACCTTGTGCAGCACAGAGTAGAATAAATAAGCCCACAGCTCACACTAGCATGGAGATTTCAGGAAGTGTTCTACAATGTGTTATCTGCAGTGTGTGAGTGCAGGTGCCACACGCACAACTTGCAATAGAGTCTTTTAAAAAAAAAACCCTGACGACATCTTGTGTCGTACTGACATCCTGTGTCAGCGCTTGTCATTCATACTGTGGCTGTGAATCTGGCTTTTTTTTTAATCATGCCTGGATATCACACCTGAGAGATAATTTTATACAGTGTCTAACTCTGTGAAATCTTCCTTACCATCTTGTTCAGCTTTCTGCTTCCTGAATGCATGTTCCTTGAATTCCTTCTTCATTCAAGTTCATAGCTTCTCGTAACAGAATTAGGCCATTCAGCCCAGCAAGTCCACTCCGCCATTCAATCGTGGCTGATCTATCTCTCCCTCCTAATTCCATTCTCCAGCCTTCTCTCCATAGCCCCTGACACCCGCACTAATCAAGAATCTATCTATCTCTGCCTTAAAAATATACACTGACTGGGCCTCCACAGCCGTCTGTGGCAAAGAATTCCACAGATTCATCAACCTCTGACTAAAGAAATTCCTCCTCTCCTTCCTAAAAGAACGCCTTTTAACCTTGAGTTACTCCAGCACTCTGTGAAACGTCACCTATCCATGTTCTCCACAGATGCTGCCTGACCCGCTGAGTTACTCCAGCACTCTGTGAAACGTCACCTATCCATGTTCTCCACAGATGCTGCCTGACCCGCTGAGTTACTCCAGCACTCTGTGAAACGTCACCTATCCATGTTCTCCACAGATGCTGCCTGACCCGCTGAGTTATTCCAGCACTCTGTGAAACGTCACCTATCCATGTTCTCCACAGATGCTGCCTGACCCGCTGAGTTACTCTAGCACTCTGTGAAACGTCCCCTATCCATGTTCTCCACAGATGCTGCCTGACCCGCTGAGTTACTCCAGCACTCTGTGAAACGTCACCTATCCATGTTCTCCACAGATGCTGCCTGACCCATTGCATTACTCCAGCACTCTGAGTATCTTTTCAGATATCTTTTCAAAGCACTTTGGCCAACGAGAGTTGTTTTGTAAATGTGCTATATAACTAAAAGTGACTTGACTTGATATCTTTTAACGTTGTAATTGTATATACTGCAGCTTCCTCTGTGTTGGAGAGCTGTAAACTGATTTGATTCACATATTGTCACATAATATTCGTACAATTGTGTGGATCTGATACAAGATCTCTCCCTCTCTTCCTCTCATTTCCGCATTGTGTCAATTGGCTCTTTTGTAATGTCGAGTGATCGAGGTCAAAATGGAGCTGCGATGAATTACGAGAGGATCAAGCATTCTCCATCATTAGGGCTCAGCGACCTCATCTCCTGCAGTAACCTCCCCTCCTCTGCTTCACAAGTACCTATCCACTTCTGCTTTGAAGTTATCATTGACTGCCACTGCTCAGCCTCGCTGATAGAGAGGGTGGTGAAGAAGCCTTTTCGCATGCTGGCTTTCATCCCAAATGGGTTGACTGGGCTTGTATTCGCTGGAATTTAGATGGATGAGAGGGGATCTTATAAAGTCATTTCAAATTCTTAAGGGATGTCACAGGCTAGGTGCAGGAAAAATGTTCCCGATGTTGGGGGAGTCCAGAACCAGGGGTCACACACAGTTTAAGAATAAGGGGTCGGCCAGTTAGGATTGAGATGAGGAAAAACTTTTTCACCCAGAGAGTTGTGAATCTGTGGAATTATCTGCCACAGAAGGCAGCGGAGGCCAATTCACTGGATGTATTCAAGAGAGAGTTAGATTTAGCTCTTAGGGCTAAAGGAATCAAGGGATATCGAGAGAAAGCAGGAACGGGGTACTGGTTTTAGATGATTAGCCGTGGTCACATTGAAATGCAGTGCTGGCTTGAAGGGCCGAATGGCCTACTCCTGCACCTATTTTCTATGTTTCTATCTGTCAGGGTGCTAAGTGTAGAAGGAGACACAAGGAACGAGAAATGTTGTACTTTTGATCAGAACACAAGTGCGGCACAGTGGCACGGCACGGTGGCGCGGCATGGTGGTGTGGCACGGTGGAGCAGCGGTAGAGTTCCTGCCTCACAGAGCCAGAGACCCGGGTTCCATCCTGACTACGGGTGCTGTCTGTACGGAGTTTGCACGTTCTCCCCGTGACCTGGGTGGGTTTTCTCTGAGATCTTCCGTCTCCTCCCACACTCCAAAGACATAGATATATAGAAACATAGAAAATAGGTGCAGGAAGAGGCCATTCGGCCCTTCGAGCCAGCACCGGCATTCATTGTGATCATGGTTGATTGTCCCCAATCAATAACCCGTGCCTGCCTTCTCCCCATATCCCTTGACTCCACTAGCCCCTAGAGCTCTATCTAACTCTCTCTTAAATCCATCCAGTGATTTGGCCTCCACTGCCCTCTGTGGCAGGGAATTCCATGTACAGGTTGGTAGGTTAGATGGCTTGGGTATAAGTGTAAATTGTCCCTTGTGTGTGTGTAGGATAGTGTTAGTGTGCGGGGATTGCTTGTCTGTGCAGACTCGGTGGGCTGATGGGCCCGTTTTCGTGCTGTATCTCTAAACTAATACGTGGAACAGCGGATACACAGCAGATGAGGTTGGTTGTGCCTTGTCATCACGTTATCTTTAATTCATTAAAAATGAACTTTTCCTGTTTAAGACTCTGTCTTCAGCTACATTAAATTCCACTCACATTAGGAAATAGCACGTTACAATTTATGGCAGAGAGATGGATGTGATGTAGACATCCCAGTTGTTTTTATCGTCAATGCCTTTACGATTTACTGCTGCCACGGTTATTGCCGCTGAGAAGAAGGTTACATCTTGTGGAGTTGAAGTCGACAGATAGAAAACGAGATGAGATCTGACCTACAGTTTATGGAGCTACAAGAGCAATCAGTTACGGACTGTTGATCTGCTTTATCTATTTCTTCCAAACACTTGTAAAATCGTTAAATCCCTGATTATGTTTTTGAGTTCCACGATCTTGTCACCTCTTGCACTCCGCACCATTGTAGATGTAGCCCAGTCCATCACACAGACCACACTCCCCACCATTGTAGATGTAGCCCAGTCCATCACACACAGACCACACTCCCCACCATTGTAGATGTAGCCCAGTCCATCACACACAGACCACACTCCCCACCATTGTAGATGTAGCCCAGTCCATCACACACACCACACTCCCCACCATTGTAGATGTAGCCCAGTCCATCACACAGACCACACTCCCCACCATTGTAGATGTAGCCCAGTCCATCACACAGACCACACTCCTCCGCACCATTGTAGATGTAGCCCAGTCCATCACACACACCACACTCCCCACCATTGTAGATGTAGCCCAGTCCATCACACACACCTCACTCCCCACCATTGTAGATGTAGCCCGGTCCATCACACAGACCACACTCCCCACCATTGTAGATGTAGCCCAGTCCATCACACACAGACCACACTCCCCACCATTGTAGATGTAGCCCAGTCCATCACACAGACCACACTCCCCACCATTGACTCCATCTACACTTCACGCTGCCTCGGGAAAGCAGCCGACATCATCAAAGACTTGTCCCTGTCCCACCCCGATCATTCCTTCACCTGTAATCAGGATTAAACCCCTGCTCACTGGCGCTGTGAGGCAGCAACCCTACTGCTGGGCCACTCTTCCGTCTGATGAAGCCCTCATCACCATGCCATCTACCTGCGATGCCACCTTCAGGGATCTGTGTGGCACGGTGCTGCAGAACTAGAGTTGCCGCCTTACTGCGATCCTGACTACGAGGTGCTGTCTGTACGGAGTTTGCACGTTCTGCATTTGACTGCGTGGGTTTTCTCCGGGTGCTCCGGTTTCACCCCACACTCCAAAGATGCGCAGGTTTGCAGGTTTTGAACGGTAAAAATGATAAATTATCCCTAGTGTGCTCGGATCACTGGTCGGCATGGACTCGGTGGGCCGAAGGGCCTGTTTCTGCGCTGTATCTCTAAACTAAACTAAACACCGAGATCGCTGTCCTCTCCAACACACTCCGAGACCCGACCATCCACCGTAGCCTACTCCTGCACCTACTTTTCTATATATCTACGTGTATATGTAATTCCCTGCATATCCATCTTCCTATCTAAAAGCCTCTCAAACACCACTATTGTATATCTGCCTCCACCACCACCCCTGGCAGCGTGTTCCAGGCACCCACCACCACTCTCTGTGTAAAAATGATCCATTTCTAATCTTGTTTTGTTGCACAGTGTTGGAAACTGAACAGAATGATACAGCTTCAGCCCAAGGGCAGACATTACATTGACTCTGAAACTGGTTGAGATGATTTAGTATAGTTTAATGATACAACGTGGAACCAGGCCCTTCGGCCCAGCAGTTCTGCACCGACCAGTGATTCACGTTCACTGACACCATCCTACACACACTAGGGCACTGACACTACCCTACACACACACACTTTTACATTTACACCAAGCCAATTAACCTACAAACCTGTATGTCTTTGGAGTTTGGAAGAAAAAACGCAGATATATAAACGCCGCCCAGCAAAAATATTGGGCCTTTATAGAGCACTTACGCATATGGCCAGAAGGTAAATAACTCTACAGTTATTTGGAATGTGATTGGCATCTTGATTGTAACTACACGGACCAATAATAGTTTAAGAAAGAACTGCAGATGCTGGAAAAATCGAAGGGAGACAAAAACTCAGCGGGTGAGGCAACATCTATGGAGCAAAGGAAACTGACGAATAAATAGGACTAATAATAGTGTTTGTTTACTGAAGTGAGGAACATGACATTTTCAATGGGAACTTCAGAGGTGACTCTTCAATGCACAGATTCTTTCAGCATCTATACTTCACGCTGCCTCGGGAAAGCAGCCGACGTCATCAAAGACTTGTGCCTGTCCCACCCCGGTCATTCCTTCTTCTCCCCGCTCCCGTCCGGCAGAAGGTACAGAAGCTTGAAAGCGCGCACCACCAGACTCAGGAACAGCTTCTTCCCCTCTGTTATCAGGCTTCTGAACGGCTCTTCCATTAAGGTGGTACAGTGGCGCAGAGGTAGAGTTGCTGCCTTCCAATGCAAGAGACCTGGTTCAATCCTGACTACGGGTGCTGTCTGTACGGAGTTTGCACGTTCTCCCCGTGACCTGCGTGGGTTTTCTCCGGGATCTCTGGTTTCCTCCCACACTCCAAAGACGTACAGGTTTGTAGGTTAATTGGCTAGGTATAAATGTAAATTGTCCCTAGTGTGTGTAGGATAGTGTTAATGTGCGGGGATCGCTGGTCGTCACGGACTCAGTGGGCCGAAGGGCCTGTTTCCGCCCTGTATCTCTAAACTAAACTAAACCAAATACATTAAGGGCAGAATGTATCTTGCAATTGAAGCAATCTTGTACAATCAAATCTCAGTCTCATGGTCCCAAATGTACTCAACATGTATGTGTAGAATTTGTATATCAAGTATTTATTTAAACTCAACATATTGTGCATCTAAACCCTTACTTCATGTCCAAAATATTAATTATGATGACAGTTTTAAATGGACACATTTTTTATCCAACCAGTTTTAACTCGGTGACATCTTTCAGAATGTTAAGGGCAGAACTAATGATGGTAAATTATTTGTAATTTTGTTTGCTTCCAATTAGAGAGCATCTGCAATCTAAATGTAGAGTCTGCATCTGGCGTTGGCTGTTAACGGTTTAAAATTATTTATATTCCTGAAATTCTTTATTTGCAATCTCATCTAAGCAGTGAATGTATAGGAGTAAGCATGCTGGTACAGCAGGCAGTGAAGAAAGCGAATGGCATGTTGGCCTTCATAACGAGAGGATTTGAGTATAGGAGTAGTTGAAGTTCAAGTGAGTTTATTGTCATGTGTCCCTGTACAGGACAATGGAATTCTTGCTTTGCTTAAGCACACAGAAAAAAAAAAGAAAAAAAGAAAAAAAAAACTTCTGCAGTTGTACAGGGCCCTGGTGAGATTGTGTACAGTTTTGGTCTCCTAATTTGAGGAAGGACATCCTTGCTATTGAGGGAGCGCAGCGTAGGTTTACAAGGTCAATCCCCAGATTGATGGGACAGTCATATGAGGAAAGGTTGGAACGTCTGGGCTTGTATTCACTGGAATTTAGGATGAAAGGGCATCTGCAGTATACTCTGGGTAAAAGACTCTTGTGCTTTCACCTTATCTAATCTCTATGTTGTGTAGATGTAATCTTGATTCGCAAGCATTATGCTTTAAATTGTAGCTAGGATTTCCGTAAGTGGTGCATAGGAAGGAACTGCTGATGCTGGCTTAACACAAATTGCTGGAATAACTCAGCAGGTCATAACGGAGAGGAGCAGAATTAGGCCATTCGGCCCATCTAGTCTACTCCGCCATTCAATCACGGCTGATCTATCTCTCCCTACTAACCCCATTCTCCTGCCTTCTCCCCAAAACCCCTGACACCCGCACTAATCAAGAATCTTTCTATCTCTGCCCCAAAAAGGTTCATCGACTTGGCCTCCACAGCCTTCTGTGGCTAGAAGAAGGAAGAAAAGAACAGGTGAAAAGGGGAAAAAGAATAGATGTTTTGGGTAGTCTGAATACTGAAGAAGGGTTCCGACCCGAAACGTCACCTATCCATGTTCTCCACAGATGCTGCCTGACCCGCTGAGTTACTCCAGCACTCTGTGTCTTTCTTTAGTGTGGTTTGGAGACACAGTGAAGAAACAGTCGAGTCCGTGCCGGCCATCGATCACCCCATTCATACTACTTCTATGTTGCCCCACTTTCACCCCCACTCGCTACTCACTGGGGAACATTACACCAAGCCACTTAACCTACAAACCTGCAACATCGTTTGAATGTGGGAGGAAACCGGAGCAACGAGTAAAAACACACGCAGGTCACGGGGAGAAGGTGCAAACTCCACACCGACAGCACCTGTAGTCAGGATCGAAGCTGGGTCTCCGGTGCTGTGAGGCAGCAACTCTACCGCTGCGCCACCTATCTCTGTTTTCCATCTGGGTTAATAAGCCAACTTTTTCATGTTTATTTCCCTGGATCCAGCAGTTATTTAAGAGTTACTGTAAGTTCAATTGATGGTGTTTTAGGGATCTATTTCTGCAGAACCAACTGTGACTGACCGCTTTGGAAAACTCAATCCATGTGTAATCACAAGGGAGACTGTTGCAGTGTTTATTACTTGTGTAAGATAACAATCTGAGCAGCCAATTTAGTTTAGAGATACAGCGCGGAAACAGGCCCTTCGGCCCACCGGATCCGCGCCGACCAGCGATCCCCGCACACTGACACTATCAACAATAGACAATGGACAATAGACAATAGGTGCAGGAGTAGGCCATTCGGCCCTTCAAGCCAGCACCGCCATTCAATATGATCATGGCTGATCATCCCCAATCTACACACACTGGAGACAATTTACATTTATACCAAGACAATTAACCTACAAATCTGTACGTCTGGAGCGTGGGAGGAAACTGAAGATATTTGTGAAAATCCTTGTGGTCACAGGGGGAATGTCCAAACTCTGTACAGACAGCAACCATAGGCAGAATGGCGCTGTGAGGCACCATGGCACCCAATATATTAATTAGAATACATCATTTCTATGTGATTTTCCATCACTTCCATGTCCCCAATTCCCCGAGGTGAATTGGACAGTACCCTAGTTTATGGAAGGACCGTTCAGAAGCCTGATAACAGAGGGGAAGAAGCTGTTCCTGAGTCTGGTGGTGCGCGCTTTCATCAAGTTCCAATCTTTAATGTTTAAGCTGGGTTCTACACAAGAAGGTCTTTGGAACTAGAATGCCGGAGCCAGAGACCCAGGCTCGATCCTGACTACCGGTGCTGTCTGTACGGAGTTTGCACGTTCTCCCTGTGACCATGTGGGTTTTCTCCGGGTGCTCCAGTTTCTTCCAAAGACGTACAGGTTTGTAGGTGCATTGGATTTGGGAAAACGCATCCCTAGTGTGTAGGGTAGGGCTTGTGCAATGAGGTGATAGCTGGTCGGTGCGGATTCCGTGGCCGAAGGGCCTGTTTCCACTGTATCTGTATCTCTAAAGTTGCAAGTCTAAATTAACTTTACAACGATGTTGCCAGGACTCATGCGTCTGAGCTACAGGGAGAGGTTGAGCAGGCTGGGACTCTATTTCTTGGAGTGCAGAAGGATGAGGGGTGATCTTATAGAGGTGTACAAAATCATTACAGGAATAGATCGGGTAGACGCACAGAGTCTCCTGCCCAGATTATGGGAGTCGAGGACCAGAGGACATGGGTTCAAGGTGAAGGGGGAAAAATTTAATAGGAATCCGAGGGGTAACTTTTTCACACAAAGGGTGGTGGGTGTATGGAACGAGCTGCCAGAGGAGGTAGTTGAGACTCGGACGTTTAAGAAACAGTTAGACAGGTACATGGATAGGACATGTTTAGAGGGATATGAACCAAGCGCAGGCAGGTGGGACGAGTGTCATGTCGTCCGGTTTCGGGCACGTTGAGCTGAAGGGCCTGTTTCCACGCTGTATCACTTTATGACGAATGTTGAATATCAGTGACTTTCACGGCTCTCGAAGTTAAAATGATTATTTCCACCAGCATCCGATGCAACTTATAACTTGCGTAATCTAAACATTTTGGCGTCATTGGTTATTTAGCCCAGCATGTTCTCAAACGAGACAGGCGGGCGAGGTGTATAATACGCTAATGAGCGCTGTCAACAGATGACAGAGTCTCAGCTGTTCACACAGCTGCAATGAGAGTTGTATTCGACGTGTCTGAGCTGTGGGAGGGTGATGTCGGCATTACGTGACGTTCTCCATGGGTTTGGTCCTGCTGTCTGTCAGGCAAGACTGGGGAGTCAGACTCAAGATTGTCAAATGACATTATGATGCCTTGAACAGACAATAGACAATAGGTGCAGGAGTATTCCATTCGGCCCTTCGAGCCAGCAGCGCCATTCAATGTGATCATGACTGATCATCCCCAATCTGTACCACACCTGGAGTATTGCGTACAGTTTTGGTCTCCAAATCTGAGGAAGGACATTATTGCCATAGAGGGAGTGCAGAGAAGGTTCACCAGACTGATTCCTGGGATGTCAGGATTGTCTTATGAAGAAAGACTGGATAGACTTGGTTTATACCTTCTAGAATTTAGGAGATTGAGAGGGGATCTTATAGAAACTTACAAAATTCTTAAGGGGTTGGACAGGCTAGATGCAGGAAGATTGTTCCCGATGTTGGGGAAGTCCAGGACAAGGGGTCACAGCTTATGGATAAGGGGGAAATCCTTTAAAACTGAGATGAGAAAAGCTTTTTTCACACAGTGGTGGATCTTTGGAACTCTCTGCCACGGAGGGTAGTTGAGGCCAGTTCATTGGCTATATTTAAGAGGGAGTTAGATGTGGCCCTTGTGGCTAAGGGGATCAGAGGGTATGGAGAGAAGGCAGGTGCGGGATACTGAGTTGGATGATCAGCCACTCGAAAGGCCGAATGGCCTACTCCTGCACCCAATTTCTATGTTTCTATGTTTCTATGATTAACATGGGTCGAAACAGGCCTTCCAGGAGATGTTGTCAGCAAAGCGTTAGAGGATAAGCATTGATCAGAGAGATAAAGGAGCAACATAATTGTGACGAATGCATTTCTGTGGAGCACAGAAATGAACTGAGGTTGGATTTTAACCTCATTATTTTGACAGCAAAGTTACAGATGGATGTGACTGCAAGCAAACTAAATCATTGCCAACGAAGGGGCAGAGAAAGCACACATCTTTCCCTTTGTCTTTGCTAGATGCCTGCGACTGTCGATAAAATATTATTTAGGATTAGATTTTCCCTCACCAAGTAACAGTGAAAAGTCCGAAGAAGTGTCCCGACCCGAAACATCACCTCTTCCTTTTCTCCGGAGATTCTGCCTGACCCGTAGAGTTGCTCCAGCATTTTCTGTCTACTTTAGACAATAGACAATAGACAATAGACAATAGCTGCAGGAGTAGGCCATTCGGCCCTTCAAGCCAGCACTGCCATTCAATCACAACCGATCATCCACAATCAGTAACCCGTTCCTGCCTTCTCCCCATATCCCCTGACTCCGCTATTTTTAAGAGCCCTATCTAACTCTCTCTTGAAAGTATCCAGAGAACCTGCCTCCACCGCCCTCTGAGACAGAGGATTCCACAGACTCACCGCTCTCTGTGAGAAAAAGTGTTTCCTCGTCTCCGTTCTAAATGGCTTACCACTTATTCTTAAACTGTGGCCCCTGGTTCTGGGCTCCCCCAATATCGGGATTCAAATCAGATTTAGCTTAGAGATACAGCACACAAACAGACCCTTTTACCTGCCAAGTCCGCACCGACCAGCGATCCCCGCACATTAACATTACCCGACACCTGTTCGGCCCCCTTCGGTCGTGGCTGACCATGGGTGTCTCCAGGGTGCTATTCCCTATATGGAGGATGCCTGTGCGCGACTTTGTTTAACGTGGGGAGACTGGTGCACAGACAGCCACCCCACGGTCCTTGACAGATCTGGGTCAGGATCCAGTGGCATGGAGTCCAAGACGACCGGAGACCCTTTTCTGCCGCAGCCTTCATCCGCCTTCCCAGCCGTTGTGACGCTCCACTAAGGTCAGCCATCGTCCTCCGCCTGTTCCACCGTTGAGGTCTTGGTTGGATTGGCTCTTTGTCAGAGACCTCCCCCTCGACCTTACCGCCATGGGTGGCCCTACCAGGAACATAGCTCCAGACGGCATCGCTCTCAGGATCTCAGGTCCACACAAGCTTCTCCATCACGCCAAGGTGACAATCCACGGAGAAGACACACACTTGGAACAAATTCATACCAAGCCAAAAAACGTCTTCACCCAGAGAGTTGTGAATTAGTGGAATTCCCTGCCACAGAGGGCAGTGGAGGCCAAATCACTGGATGGATTTAAGAGAGAGTTAGATAGAGCTCTAGGGGTTGGTGGAATCAATGGATATGGGGAGAAGGCAGGCACGGGTTATTGATAGGGGACGATCAGCCATGATCACAATGAATAGCCGAATGGCCTCCTCCTGCACCTATTTTCTATGTTTCTGTGATAATTAACCTACAAACCTGTACTTCTTTGGAGTATGGGATGAAACCAGAGATCCTGGGGAAAGGCTCGCAGGTCATGGGGAGAACGTACAAACTCCGTACAGACAGCACCCGTAGTCAGGATCGAACCTGGGTCTCTGCCGCAAATTCAAACTACACCTGTGCTAGCGTGCTGCCAGGTAATAAAGCTGTTCACTGTACCTCGGTGTATGTGACAATAACAAACCTAAACCTTACCCTAACTAATACTAGACTTGAGTACAATTAAGTCTAGCTCAAGTCCAATAGATGGATCAAAGGGGAAGATACAGAGTGCAGAATATAGTTCTCAGCATTGTAGCGCATCAGTTCCAGAGACAAAGTCCAATGTCCACAATGGGGTAGAGGTGAATCGGACAGTTCCCTAGCTTATGGAAGGGCCGTTCAGAAGCCTGATAACAGAGGGGAAGAAGCTGTTCCTGAGTCTGGTGGTGCGCGCTTTCAAGCTTCTGTACCTTCTGCCGGACGGGAGCGGGGAGAAGAAGGAATGACCGGGGTGGGAGAAGTCTTTGTTACAACAAAAGATGCAAATTGCTGGAGTAACTGAGCAGGTCAGAGGCATCTAAATGTTCAAGAGCCCAAGGGTTGTTGGGAAGAAGCTACTGTTGATCCTCAAAAGATTGTAGAGTGTTTTATTGTCATATGTCCCAGATAGAACAATGACATTCTTACTACCTGGCAAGAGACTACCCGATCCATTCCTCTCATGATGTTGTACACCTCTATAAGATCACTTCTCATCCTCCTGCACTCCAAGGAATAGTGTCCCAGCCTGCTCAACCTCTCCCTGTAGCTCAGGCTCTCAAGTCCTGGCAACATCCTCATAAATCTTCTGTGCACCCTTTGACTTGACTTGAATAAGTTTATTGGCCAAGTATGGTCACATACAAGGAATTTGCCTTGGTGCTCCGCCCGCAAGTGACAACATGACATACAGTGACAGTTAGGAATGACACATAAAACATTAAACATTAACAATAAAACATTATCATATAAACATAGAAATTAGGTGCAGGAGTAGGCCATTCGGCCCTTCGAGCCTGCACCGCCATTCAATATGATCATGGCTCATCATCCAACTCAGTATCCCGTACCTGCCTTCTCTCCATACCCCCTGATCCCCTTAGCCACAAGGGCCACATCTAACTCCCTCTTAAATACAGCCAATGAACTGGCCTCAACTATCCTCTGTGGCAGAGAGTTCCAGAGATTCACCACTCTCTGCGTGAAAAAAGTTCTTCTCATCTCGGTTTTAAAGGATTTCCCCTTTATCCTTAAGCTGTGACCCCTTGTCCTGGACTTCCCTAACATCGGGAACAATCTTCCTGCATCTAGCCTGTCCAACCCCTTAAGAATTTTGTAAGTTTCTATAAGATCCCCTCTCAATCTTCTAAATTCTAGAGAGTATAAACCAAGTCTATCCAGTCTTTCTTCATAAGACAGTCCTGACATCCCAGGAATCAGTCTGGTGAACCGTCTCTGCACTCCCTCTATGGCAATAATGTCCTTCCTCAGATTTGGAGACCAAAACTGTACGCAATACTCCAGGTGTGGTCTCACCAAGACCCTGTACAACTGCAGTAGAACCTCTCTGCTCCTATACTCAAATCCTTTTGCAATGAAAGCTAACATACCATTCGCTTTCTTTACTGCCTGCTGCACCTGCATGCCTACCTTCATTGACTGGTGTACCATGACACCCAGGTCTCGCTGCATCTCCCCCTTTCCCAATCGGCCACCATTTAGATAATAGTCTGCTTTCCTGTTTTTGCCACCAAAATGGATAACCTCACATTTATCCACATTATACTGCATCTGCCAAACATTTGCCCACTCACCCAGCCTATCCAAGTCACCCTGCAGTCTCCTAGCATCCTCCTCACAGCTAACACTGCCCCCCAGCTTAGTGTCATCCGCAAACTTGGAAATATTGCCTTCAATTCCCTCATCCAGATCATTAATATATATTGTAAATAGCTGGGGTCCCAGTACTGAGCCTTGGGGTACCCCACTAGTCACTGCCTGCCATTGTGAAAAGGATCCGTTTACTCCTACTCTTTGCTTCCTGTTTGCCAGCCAGTTCTCTATCCACATCAATACTGAACCCCCAATGCCTTGTGCTTTAAGTTTGTATACTAATCTCTTATGTGGGTCCTTGTCGAAAGCCTTCTGGAAGTCCAGATACACCACATCCACTGGTTCTCCCCTATCCACGCTACTAGTTACATCCTCGAAAAATTCTATAAGATTCGTCAGACATGATTTACCTTTCGTAAATCCATGCTGACTTTGTCCAATGATTTCACCACTTTCCAAATGCGCTGCTATCCCATCTTTAATAACTGACTCTAGCAGTTTCCCCACTACCGATGTTAGACTAACTTTAGATTGTTAGATTAAACATGTGAATTAAATAAAATACCAGAGCAAAAGGAGGCTACAGATTGTTGGTTATTGAGTAGAGCTACTACTCGCGCCTACATCAGTCTGAAGAAGGGTTTCGGCCCGAAATGTTGCCTATTTCCTTCGCTCCATAGATGCTGCCACACCCGCTGAATTTCTTACTGTTCCTATGTCCTGCTGTGTCGGCTTTGACAGTCCGGAGTCGCCTTCCAGAGGGAAGTGATTCAAAGAGTTTGTGGCCAGGGTGAGAGGGTTCAGAGATGATCTTGCATAGAATAGAATAGAACAGTAGAATAGAATTGTTTCTTTATTGTCATTGTAACATGAATCATGTACAGCAAAATTAAAAAATGTCAACCAGTCAGTGCACCATTCAAACATTTCTAAAAGCTAACGATACATACAAGGTAAAATATTATAAAAAGATAAACAACTAAAATAAATATCATGAAAATAGCACGCATAAACACCCAGCCCTCCATCCTTCTGTCGATTTCACAGTGTACCCCAGTCCCTTAGTCTGTATCGCCCCTGCATTCCTTGGCGGCTACATTTAGTGCTTTTATAGCAGTGGGGTAAAAACTGTTTTTAAGTCTGTTTGTCCTTGTCCTTGTAGATCTGTACCGTCTGCCTGACGGCAACAGTTCAAACAGGGAGTGTCCGGGGTGGGAAACGTCCTTTATAATACTCTGGCATTTTTTGATGCAGCGGGAACTGTGTAGGTCCTCCAAGGTAAGGAGAGGGCAGCCGACAATCCTCTGGGCGTTGTCAATGGCCCTCTGGAGCGCTTTCCTCTGAGCCGCTGTGCAGCTGGTGTACCATACGCATACACAGTATGTTAGGATGCTCTCAATGTAGCACCGATAAAAGGACAGCAGCAGTCTCTGAGTGATGTTATTCTTCCTGAGCACCCTCAGGAAGTGCAGTCTCTGCTGGACCTTTTTCAGCAGCGCAGAGGTGTTCACGCTCCACGTCAGGTCCTCCTCAATATGGATTCCCAGGAAGCGGAAATCCACCACCCTCTCCACACAGTCCCCTCTGATAATCAATGGTACCATGTCCGTTTTATTCTTCCTGAAGTCTATTATTACCTCCTTCGTCTTTGAGGTGTTGAGGAGCAGGTTATTTTCTTCGCACCACACTGTCAGCTGCTCCACCTCATCCCGGTAGGCGTACTCGTCCCCCCCGGAGATGAGTCCCACCACCGTAGTGTCATCCGCAAATTTGACAATGGTGTTGCTGTGGTGGGCGGGGGTGCAGTCATGTGTGTAGATGGTGTAGAGCAGGGGGCTCAGTACGCAGCCCTGTGGAGAGCCGGTACTGAGGCTGAGGGCCGTGGATGTATGATGGCCCACTCTGACTCTCTGGCTGCGACCCGACAGGAAGCTATTTATCCACGTACAGGTGGAGTGTGGAAGTCCCAAGTCCCCCTGTTTGTCCACCAGTTTGTGGGGAAGGATGGTATTAAAAGCAGAGCTGTAGTCCACAAAGAGCATCCGCACGTAGCTCCCCCGCTGCTCCAGGTGGGACAGTGCAGCCTGGAGAGCTGTGGCTACAGCGTCCTCTGTAGATCTATTCGCTCTGTACGCAAACTGGTGGGGGTCAAAGCTTCGGGGCAGGAGTGATGTGATATGACCCCGGACCAGTTTTTCAAAGCACTTCATCACCACTGGTGTGAGTGCGACTGGCCGGTAGTCGTTGAGGCTGGAGATGTGGTTTTTTATGGGCAAGGGGACTATGGTTGCGGACTTCAGACAGGGTGGAACAGTGGACTGGGCCAGAGACTGGTTGAAAATCCTCGTACAGACTCCAGCCAGCTCGCTTCCTGGCCCTTGCAGTGTACACTTTGTCAATGGAGGGAAGGTTGTTTTCCAGCTTGACAACATCTTTCCTCTCTTACTTTTAGGATCTTATCATTCCTGCAATGCTACGCTTTTCGGACCGAACATTTCTGAACATTGAAATTGGCAATGAGAATAGGATGAATGCTAAAAGCCCTGTCCCACTGTACAAGTTCGTTCAAGAGTTCTCCCGAGTTTGCCATGATTCGAACTCGGAGATTTACGGTAATGGCCGCTCGTAGATACTCTGGGCTCTCGTGGACATTTTTCAACATGTTAAAAAATCTTCACAATTCTTCCCGAGCTTACCGCATTTCCCGAGTCTCTGCCGTTAGCGTTACGAGACGCTAAGGGACGTCCCCGAGCTCCGACGTACCCTATACGTACCTTCTACGTGC